>NW_024732845.1:215000-232500 GCF_018991925.1 Homarus americanus
TCCCCTGAGGTTCGATCACCCCTTCCCTGAAGTTCGATCCCCACCTTCCCTGAGAGTTTGATCCCCACCTCCTTCCCTGGGAGTTCGATCCCCACCCCCTTCCCTGAGAGTTCGATCCCCACCCCTTCCCTGAGAGTTCGATCCACCTTCCCCTGAGGTTCGACCCCACCTCTTCCCTGAGAGAGTGTATTGAGCCATCCCCACCGTGGAGGCGTGTTAAGACATGTTTGGGGCGTGTTAAGACATGTTTGGGAGGCGTGTTAAGACATGTTTGGGAGGCGTGTTAAGACATGTTTGGGAGGCGTGTTAAGACATGTTTGGGAGGCGTTAAGGACATGTTTGGGAGGCGTGTTAAGACATGTTTGGGAGGCGTGTTAAGACATGTTTGGGAGGCGTGTTAAGACATGTTTGGGAGGCGTGTTAAGACATGTTTGGGAGGCGTCTTAAGCTACGACACAATGATAGATTCTCAAATGATCTTACGTTAAATTTCACTTAAGTTACGACAAATTTTTTTACGATTTTCTAAGGTTCGTACTCAAGATATCAGGTCACACACGACTCTTAACCCCTTTGAGTACGATGACTTAATCCTTTGAGTACAATGACTTAATCCTTTGAGTACAATGACTTAATCCTTTGAGTACGATGACTTAATCCTTTAATCCTTTGAGTACAATGACTTAATCCTTTGAGTACGATGACTTAACCCTTGAGTACGATGACTTAACCCTTTGAGTACAATGACTTAATCCTTTGAGTACGATGTCTTAATCCCAGGTACGATTAATTAGCCCAATGAGTACGTTACTGTATGTCATCGTATTTAAGGTATCCTGTTCTCGTACTCAAGGGGTTAAGCTTAGCGGCATCGGTGACTGCAATGGCGTCAAAACTGCACTGACACTCGACTTTAGCCAGACGAGAGAGAGAGAGAGAGAGAGAGATATACCACATTCTTTAAAAACGCCAAAACAGAATTTATATCAACGATACAACGAAGAATTTATTACAAATTCCCAAATAGAATCAATAATAAAAATATTTCACATAATTAAATAAAAAAATGCTACATAAATTCTATTAACAAAACTACGTTGAATTTATGCCCATCCCTTAAAAAAAACAATTTACAACATTTACCCAAAAAAAAACAAAAACATTTTAAATTTACAAATAAAACACAATCCAGAATTTTTCACAAACAGAATAAAACACGATAAACAAAACTTAACCACAATTCCGAAACACACCAAAAAAAAAAAATCCCCAGAAAACACAGGGAAAAACATTGTAAAAACACGGAAAAACATTGTAAAAAAACACAGGAAAAAATTGTAAAAAACACAGGAAAAACATTGTAAAAAAAACGCCGTTTGTCTGTTTTATTTCTTATTTTTCACTTGTGTTTTTTCATGGAGGAGGGAGGGGTGTGTGGGAGTGTGGGGATGTGGGGGGGTTGTGGGGGAAGTGTGGGGGGGTCTGGGGGGAAGGGGGTGTGGGGAGATGTGTGGGGGAGGGTGTGGAGAGGGATGTGGGGGAGGGGGTGTGGGGGAGGTGTGGGGAGGGTGTGTACTTCTCGTTAATGGTAGAAATTACTCATTGCTGAATTTATATTTTTATATATTTCCATTATTGACACACACACACACACACACACACACACACACACACACACACACACACACACACACACACGTTCACAAAGTTTGAAACAATAAAGACCAGGAGCAGTGTGTGTGTGTGTGTGTGTGTGTGTGTGTGTGTGTGTGTGTGTGTGTGTGTGTGTGTGTGTGTGTGTGCGTCATGGTGAGCTGAGGCCATGCACGCTACACCACTAAGCTCCCTCACGCCATCATGCTACCAGAACACCACCAGCCAGACACCACCATGACACGCCATCATCCCACGCCACCATTACTGCACCACCACCATCACCACCACTATCACGCCATCACTGCACCACCATCACTGCACCACCACGCCACCATTACTGCACCACCACCACCACCACCATCACTGCACCACCACCATCCTGCCACCACATACTGCACCACCACCATCACTGCACCACCACCACCATTACTGCACACACCATGCCATTATTGCACAAGCACCACCACGCCACCATCACTGCACCACCACCACCACCATTACTGCACCACCACCACCACCACACCACCATTATTGCACACAAGCACCACCACACCATTATTACCACAAGCACCACCACGCCACCATCACTGCACCACCACCACACCACATTACTGCACCACAAGCACCACCACACCACCATTACTGCACACAAGCACCACCGCCACCATCACTGCCACCACCACACCACCATTACTGCACCACCACGCCAGCTTAAAATCTACCACATCAACACGCCTCCTCAACAAATGCCACCCAAGCCCGCCATCAGCCCTTGCCCCCCACACAGACATGCAGACACAGACACACACACACACACACACACACACACACACACACACACACACGCTAAATAAATTAATAAAGGCCAATAACAGAAAGAAAAACGTCAATCCCAAGTCAGAAAACAACGATCCGGACGAACAAGACCAAGCCACACGAAGCCACCTGACTGTATGTTGTTGTTGTTAACTGTCCGAACACGAGAGAGAGGAGGGTATTGTAATGTGTGTGTGTGTGTGTGTGTGTGTTGTGTGTGTGTGTGTATTGTGGTGTGTGTGTGTGTGTGTGTGTGTGTGTGTGTGTGTGTGTCTGTGTGTGTGTGTGTGTGTGTGTGTGTGTGCTGTGTGTGTGTGTGTGTGTGTGCTGTGTGTGTTGGTGTTGTGTGTGTGTGTGTGTCTGTATGTGTGTGTGTGTCTGTGTGTGTGTGTGTGTGTGCTGTGTGTGTGTGTGTGTGTGTGTGTGTGTGTGTGTGTGTGTGTGTGTGTGTGTGTGTGTGTGTGTGTGTGTGTGTGTTTTGTGTCTGTGTGTGTGTGTGTGTGGTGGGGAGGGAGACTGTCACGGCAAGTACCTGATAGTGCCTTGTAGTGGCTGGCAGTACTAGTAGTGCCCGACAGTACCTAGTAGTGCCCGACAGTACCTGGTAGTGCCTGACAGTACCAAGTAGTGCCCGACAGTACCTAGTAGTGGCTGACAGTACCTAGTAGTGCCCGACAGTACCTAGTAGTGCCCGACAGTACCTAGTAGTGCCCGACAGTACCTAGTAGTGCCTGAGTACCTAGTAGTGCCCGACAGTACCTAGTAGTGCCACTCTTGACCAGCACCATAAATACAGTTCAACCAAGAGGAACTGTACTGTCCACCTCACTGCGACCTAAAATATTCACAAGTCAGCCCAGGGTGTCAGCCACGTGGGTCCTGACGTCACATATCACACACAGGGTGAGATAGTCAGCCAGGGTGTCAGCCACGTGGGTCCTGACGTCACATATCACACACAGGGTGAGATAGTCAGCCCAGGGTGTCAGCCACGTGGGTCCTGACGTCACATATCACACACAGGGTGAGATAGTCAGCCCAGGGTGTCAGCCACGTGGTCTGACGTCACATATCACACAGGGTGAGATAGTCAGCCCAGGGTGTCAGCCACGTGGGTCCTGACGTCACACACACACACATAAAGGCCTAAACCCGGTCTGACACAACAAATCACTATCTTGCCCCGACAAAAGACCGCAGAGAATGGCGGTTGTCGCACAGATTAACGCAGAAAAACATAAAGAAAAATTACCCCCACACGTTCAACCCGGGCCGGACTGGGGACAAGATAGTGTCATGTCACAGTTACGTTAAGGTTGACTTTACGCTCTGTTGGTAAGGAATGTGAGGTCTATAGGCTGGGTGTAGACAGACCAGCCTTACAGGACCTGACCTACGAACATGATATTTTAAAAACCTTGGGATCACCTGAAGATTAGACGCCTTAATGCTTTCATAACCTAACCTAACCAAACGCTAACGTAACCTAACCAAACTCTAACGTAACCTAACCAAACGCTAACGTAACCTAACCAAACGCTAACGTAACCTAACCAGCCTAACGTAACCTTACCAAACGCTAACCTAACCAGGCCCTAACCTAACCTAACCAAACGCTAACCTAACCAGGCCCTAACCTAACCTAACCAAACGCTAACCTAACCAGGCCCTAACCTAACCTAACCAAACACTAACCTAACCTAACCAAACGCTAACCTAACCTACTGTAGGGTGTTTAATCACCAGGTAACATTCACTAGGGTGCCTAATCTTCACGTCACTCCAGTAATGAGACTACCTGTGTACCTGTGGCGCCATTTTGTCAAGTGGCGCCATTTTGTCCGCCATATTGGTATTTGCCTGGGGAAAAAATTGGATATTGATCATCATAACACACTCACAACACACTCAACATCCTCACAACACCTCACAACATCCTCACAACACCTCACAACATCCTCACAACACCTCACAACATCTTCACTACACCTCTGAGAAAGCAACTCTATCCTTAGGCTTCACGCTGTAATAGGCAAGATTTGGGGTGTGACGATCCATATATACGCTTACGGTCTGATTGCATACCCACACACACACACACACACACACACACACACACACACACACACACACACACACACACACACAGGGGATGTAAAGTATGTAAATTAACCTAACCATATTTATCTTTTTCTCCCCTCTCTCTCCCTTCATCTGACTCCTCTCTCTCTCTCTGCCTTCCCTCTCTCTGGTCCCTCATCCTCCCTCTCTTTCTGTTCTTCTCTCCTCTCCCCTGGTCTTCTCTCTCTGGCCTCATCCTCCCTCTCTCTTCCGTCTTCCTCTCTGGCCCTCATCTTCCCTCTTCTGGCCCTCTCTCCCCTGGTCTTCCTCTCTCTCCCTGGCCCCCTTCCTCCCTGGCACCTCCCCTCCTCCCTGACCCGGTACTGCCGCCGGTCGCATCAATTATGTCACAAACAGGTTATTGCCCGCGACTGGACTACAACACCAGCCTTAAACCTGTCCACCCAACCCACGTTTTCACCCACGTTTCACCCCACGTTTCACCCTGTCTCTCACGTTTCACCTGTTTCCTTCACTCCACCGTTTCTTCCACGTTTCACCCTGTTTCACCCCACGTTTCCACCCGTTTCTTCCATATCTCACCCGTTTCACCCCATTGCTTCACAGTTTCACCCAACGTTTCCACCCTGTTTCACCCACGTTTCACCCGTTTGTTCCACGTTTCCACCCGTCACCCCACGTTTCCACCCGCTTCACCCCACGTTTCATTCCACCCGTTTATCCCAACATTTCAGTCTCACTAAAAGTTTCACCCTCAATATATATAAATATGGATCATCACCATCATCATCACCACCATCATCATCACCCATCATCATCACCACCATCATCACCACCATCATCATCACCATCATCACCATCATCATCACCACCATCATCATCCCAAACTATTACCCTGACCAAAACTCTACACCACCTGTCGAGAGAGAGAGAGAAGAGAGAAAAAAAAAAAAAAAAAAAAAAAGAGAGAGAGAGAGAATAAAAATAATCATCTCCTCGCCGTCCTCCACCAGGGTACCAGGAGACGCTAGGAGACATCTTAAAAGCACTTCAATCACCTGTCTCCAAAATTATACTTGACACTGTTAAAACCCTTGATGGGGCGATCCCGTTTACCTGTTGTTACCTGTTGACTGTTATTACTGGTTACCTGTTGTTACCTGTTGACTGTTATTACTGGTTACCTGTTGTTACCTGTTACTGGTTACCTGTTGTTACCTGTTGACTGTTATTACTGGTTACCTGTTGTTACCTGTTGGCTGTTATTACTGGTTACCTGTTGTTACCTGTTGGCTGTTATTACTGGTTACCTGTTGTTACCTGTTGTTAATTTATTATATATACTAGTTACCAGGCTATTACTGTTGACTATTAGGAAAAGTATTATTATTAAATGGATGACGTGAGGATTAGACACCCCAAATTATTTCACGTAAATATTAACCAACCCAACCTAACTTAACCTAACCTAACATAACCTAACCTAACTTAACCTAACCTAACATAACCTAACCTAACTTAACCTAACCTAACATAACCTAACCTAACTTAACCTAACTTAACCTAACCTAACCTAACCTAACCCTAACTTAACCCTAACCTAACATAACCTAACATAACCTAATTTAACCTAACTTAACCTAACCAAACATAACCTAATTTAACCTAACCTAATTTGACCTAACCGCCCCCATATACCATTATTAGGGTGTTGTTATCAGGGGGTCTATTTTTCAGGTGTGTGTGTGTGTGTGTGTGTGTGTGTGTGTGTGTGTGTGTGTGTGTGTGTGTGTGTGTGTGTGTGTGTTTTCACTATCATTCAGGTCTTATATTAAACAATAATTATTTTTAAGTTCTAATACAAATAATAAAAAATATTAACACGTGAACAACATTTCCATCTAACCACCCTACGAACTGTCAGCTGATCGGTGTAAACAAACATGGCCGCCACCCTACGAACTGTCAGCTGATCGGTATAAACAATATGGCTGCCACCCTACGAGCTGTCAGCTGATGGGTGTAACAAACATGGCCGCCACCCTACGAACTGTCAGCTGATCGGTGTAAACAAACATGGCCGCCACCCTACGAACCGTCAGCTGATCGGTATAAACAAACATGCCGCCACCCTACGAGCTGTCAGCTGATCGGTATAAACAAACATGGCCGCCACCCTACGAACTGTCAGCTGATCGGTAACAAAATGCCACCCTACGAACGTCAGCCGGTATACAAACATGGCCGCCACCCCAGGTTGTCAGCTGATCGTGTAAACAAACATGGCCGCCACCCTACGAGCTGTCAGCTGATCGGTATAAACAAACATGGCCGCCACCCTACGAGCTGTCAGCTGATCGGTATAAACAAACATGGCCGCCACCCTACGAACTGTCAGCTGATCGGTGTAAACAAACATGGCCGCCACCCTACGAGCTGTCAGCTGATCGGTATAAACAAACATGGCCGCCACCCTACGAGCTGTCAGCTGATCGGTGTAACAAACATGGCCGCCACCCTACGAGCTGTCAGCTGATCGGTATAAACAAACATGGCCGCCACCCTACGAGCTGTCAGCTGATCGGTAAACAAACATGGCCGCCACCCTACGAACTGTCAGCTGATCGGTATAAACAAACATGGCCGCCACCCTACGAGCTGTCAGCTGATCGGTGTAAACAAACATGGCCGCCACCCTACGAGCTGTCAGCTGATCGGTAAACAAACATGGCCGCACCCCTACGAGCTGTCAGCTGATCGGTGTAAAGGATGGGAGGGAGGAAACGGAAACGCCTGGCGGTACTGATTGCTCCGCTGGCGATAGTTTTAAGATATGACCAAAGTACTGGAGAGAGAGAGAGAGAGAGAGAGAGAGAGAGAGAGAGAGAGAGAGATCCATCATCGAGTTATCCAAAATGAACCTAACCTAACCTAACCTAACCTAACTTAACCTAACCTAACATAACCTAACCTAACTTAACCTAACCTAACATAACCCAACCTAACATAACCTAACCTAACTTAACCTAACCTAACATAACCTAACCTAACTTAACCTAACCTAACATAACCCAACCTAACTTAACCCTAACTTAACCTAACCTAACATAACCTAACATAACCTAATTTAACCTAACTTAACCTAACCAAACATAACCTAATTTAACCTAACCTAATTTGACCTAACCGCCACCATATACCATTAGGGTGTTAAGTTATCAGGGTGTCTATTTTTCACGGTGTGTGTGTGTGTGTGTGTGTGTGTGTGTGTGTGTGTGTGTGTGTGTGTGTGTGTGTGTGTGTGTACCTTCACTATCATTCAGGTCTTATATTAAACAATAATTATTTTTTAAGTTCTAATACAAATAATAAAAAATATTAACACGTGTACAACATTTCCATCTAACCACCCTACGAACTGTCAGCTGATCGGTATAAACAAATATGGCCGCCACCCTACGAACTGTCAGCTGATCGGTATAAACAAATATGGCCGCCACCCTACGAGCTGTCAGCTGATGGGTGTAAACAAACATGGCCGCCACCCTACGAGCTGTCAGCTGATGGGTGTAAACAAACATGGCCGCCACCCTACGAACTGTCAGCTGATCGGTATAAACAAATATGGCCGCCACCCTACGAGCTGTCAGCTGATGGGTAAACAAACATGGCCGCCACCCTACGAGCTGTCAGCTGATGGGTAAACAAACATGGCCGCCACCTACGAGCTGTCAGCTGATCGGTAACAAACATGGCCGCCACCCTACGAGCTGTCAGCTGATCGGTATAAACAAACATGGCCGCCACCCTACGAGGCTGTCAGCTGATCGGAATAAACAAACATGGCCGCCACCCTGAGCTGTCAGCTGATCGGTATAAACAAACATGGCCGCCACCCTACGAGCTGTCAGCTGATCGGTGTAAACAAACATGGCCGCCACCCTACGAGCTGTCAGCTGATCGGTGTAAACAAACATGGCCGCCACCATACGAGCTGTCATCTGATCGGTATAAACAAACATGGCCGCCACCCTACGAGCTGTCAGCTGATGGGTGAAAACAAACATGGCCGCCACCCTACGAGGCTGTCAGCTGATCGGTGTAAACAAACATGGCCGCCACCCTACGAGCTGTCAGCTGATGGTGTAAACAAACATGGCCGCCACCCTACGAGCTGTCAGCTGATCGGTGTAAACAAACATGGCCGCCACCCTACGAGCTGTCAGCTGATCGGTGTAAAGGATGGGGAGGGTAGGAACGGAAACGCCTGGCGGTACTGATGTTCCCCTGGCGATAGTTTTAAGATATGACCTCTAAAGTACTGGAGAGAGAGAGAGAGAGAGAGAGAGAGAGAGAGAGAGAGAGAGAGAGAGAGAGAGAGAGAGAGAGAGAGAGAGAGAGAGAGAGAGAGAGAGATCCATCATCGAGTTATCCAAAATGAACCTAACCTAACCTAACCTAACCAACCAACCTAACCTAACCTAACCTAACCTAACCTAACCTAACCTAATCGACGTCGTTACACCCTCAAAACATATACAAATAAAAATATGGAATGACGAAAACAAAAAATAAAAACAAAAAAAATAAGGGAAGAAGATAAGGGAAGAAGATAAGGGAAGAAGATAAGGGAAGAAGATAAGGAAGAAGATAAGGAAGAAGATGAGGTAAAGAAGATAAAAAGAAGATAAGGGAAGAAGATAAGGGAAGAAGATAGGGAAGAAGATAAGGCAAGAAGATAAGGCAAGAAGATAAGGAAGAAGATGAGGTAAAGAAGATAAGGCAAGAAGATAAGGCAAGAAGATAAGGCAAGAAGATAAGGCAAGAAGATAAGGGAAGAAGATAAGGGAAGAAGATAAGGAAGAAGATAAGGGAAGAAGATAAGGGAAGAAGATGAGGTAAAGAAGATAAGGCAAGAAGATAAGGGAAGAAGATAGGAAGAAGATAAGGGAAGAAGATATGGAAGAAGATAGGAAGAAGATAAGGGAAGAAGATAAGGGAAGAAGATAAGGGAAGAAGATAAGGGAAGAAGATAAGGTAAAGAAGATAAGGGAAGAAGATAAGGAAGAAGATAAGGAAGAAGGGAAGAAGATAAGGTAAAGATAAGATAAGAATTTATACCCTACCACACAAGACAGCCACTGAGAATACTTGGATATTAACTTCTTGAGTACCATGTTATTGGACTCAAGGGGGATTAGCTATCGTACTCAAAGGGAGACGGGGATATTGTATATAAGGGATTTTTAATATTGTACTCAAGGGGTTATATCGTCGTACTCAGAGGTCAAGATATCGTACTTAATAGGTGGATTCATAGTACTCAAGAATGGTATCGTACTCAAAGGAATCAGATTTAATAACGTATATAAAGTATTACATAATGTACTCAAGGGGTTAAATCATCGTACTCAAGGGGTTAAGCCATCGTACTCAGGCAGATTCACAGTACTCGTAAGAAAAACTTCGAAAACTAACAAAGAAAAAAATTAAATTAAATAGATAAAAACTAATAATTAATTCTGTGTTGACATTTCTAACTCACACTCATGGGGTTAGGTTAGGTCAGGTCAGGTCAGGTTAGGTTAGGTTAGGTTAGGTTAGGTTAGGTCATGTCACGTTAGATTAGGTTAGGTTAGGTCAGGTCAGGTCAGGTCCGTTAGGTCAGGTCAGGTAAGGTCAGGTCACGTTAGGTTAGGTCAGGTCACGTTAGGTTAGGTTAGGTCATGTCACGTTAGATTAGGTTAGGTTAGGTCAGGTCAGGTCAGGTCACGTTAGGTCAGGTCAGGTAAGGTCAGGTCACGTTAGGTTAGGTTAGTTAGGTCAGGTCAGGTCACGTTAGGTTAGGTTAGGTTCACAACACTCACCTGCCCGCCATGACAACACCTGGAGCCCTCAGTGATGCTTACCTGAGGAGAGACAGAGAGAGAAGAGATGATAAAGGGAAGAATTACGTGGGAAATAGTGATGATAAATATATAAACAGACAGACACAGACAGACAGACAGGCAGACAGACAGAGACAGACAGACAGAGACAGACAGAGACAGACAGACAGAGACAGACAGACAGACACAGACACAGACAGACAGACACAGACAGACAGACAGAGACAGACAGACAGACAGACAGAGACAGACAGACAGACAGAGACAGACAGAGACAGACAGACAGACACACACACACACACACACACACTTCCCTTCTCATATCAGTAAAACTCATCGCAAAATAAATAAATAATAATCAGTAATTTAGCAACATATCTAAAACACGAAAACTTAGACTGAACACAACGATGATTTCTGAATATTATACATGTATTAGGAGTCATACATAGCCATACATAGTCCTAATGGATTTATAGAGCCATTCCAAAGGTACAAAATCCACATAAAAGTTAAAATAAATATTCTCCTCAAATCCGATTAAAAAATAAACATCGAAAATAAATGAAAATAAACGTTTGATAATGAGAAATAAACGTGTAGTTACGTCTATATTAACCCGTGAATATTAAATGAGAAAAAAGAAATGAATTCGCCAAATCTGACAAACTCGCCAAATCTGAAAAAAAAACTCGCCAAATCTATTAAACTCGCCAAATCTGATAAACTCGCCAAATCTGTTAAACTCGCCAAATCTGATAAACTCGCCAAATCTGAAAAAAAACTCGCCAAATCTATTAAACTCGCCAAATCTCAGTAACTCGCCAACTCCGCCAAGTCTCGTCTGGTACCTGGGATTGGCGCTAAATTATGAGGGAAAAAGCCAAATCTAAATGTGGACAAGGAGGAGTCTCCCTGGATACACACAGGGTGGAGGGAGAGGGGAGGGGAGGGAGCGGAGGGGAGAGGGAGGGAGGGAGAGTAGGGAGGGAGGGGGGAGGGGAGGGAGGGGAGAGTAGGGAGGGAGGGAGAGTAGGGAGGGAGGGAGAGTAGGGAGGGAGGGAGAGAGGGAGGGAGGGAGGGGAGAGGGGAGGGAGAGTAGGGGAGGGAGGGAGAGTAGGGGAGGGAGGGAGAGGAGGGAGAGAGGGAGAGGAGGGAGAGGGAGAGTAGGGGAGAGAGGGAGAGGGAGGGAGGAGGAGGAGGAGGAGAGTAGGGAGGGAGAGGAGGAGGGAGAGGAGGGAGAGTAGGGAGGGAGGAGAGAGGGAGGGAGGGAGGGGAGAGAGGGGAGGGGAGGGAGAGAGGGGAGGGAGGGAGAGGAGGAGAGAGGGAGAGTAGGGGTGAGAGGGAGAGGAGGGAGGGAGAGGAGGGGAGGAGAGTAGGGAGGGGAGAGGAGGGAGGGAGAGAGGGAGGGAGAGTAGGGAGGGAGGGAGGGAGGGAGAGTAGGGAGGGTGGAAGAGTAGGGAGGGAGAGTAGGAGGGAGGGAGGGAGAGTATGGAGGAGGGAGAGTAGGGGAGAGAGTGGAGGTTGGTGAGAGATGAGGGTGAGGGAAGGGATAGGAATAGGATGGTGAGGGAGGTAAGAGGAGGAGGAAGGAAGGAGGGGTGAAGGAGGGTGAGGGGAAGGAAGAAAGAGGAGGAAGGGAAAGAAGGAGAGCCAAATTTTTATCTAATTGACACACACACATACACACAACGCTCCTCTTATGCTCCACCTACATACCAAGCTCCACCAACGCCACCACCACGCTCCTTCCTGGTACACGGCCCCCATCCTTCCACCTCCATCACGTTTCCTCACGCCCGCAAAACAATTTAACCAGGAGCATACTCTCCACCCTCTTCACTGACTGTTTGTAAATAAGTCGGAGAGAAAATATGCTCCAGAGAGAGAGAGAGAGAGAGAGAGAGAGAGAGAGAGAGAGAGAGAGAGAGAGAGCAGTTCCAGGCACACACATTACACACCAAGTAAATTACGCCTGCCATCACCACGCCTGCCATCACGCCACCTGACATCACTACCGCCTCCATCACTATCGCTTGCTACTGCTGCCTGCCTTCACTGCCGCCTGCCATCACCCGCCTCCCAACACCATGCCTGCCATCACTACCGCCTGCCATCACTACCGCTTGTCATCACTGCCGCCTGCCATCACTACCGCCTGCCATCACTGCCGCCTGCCATCACTACCGCCTGCCATCACTACCGCTTGTCATCACTGCCTGCCATCACTACCGCCTGCCATCACTACCGCCTGCCAACACCACCGTCTGCCATCACTCCCGCCTGCCATCACTGCCACCTGCCTTCATTGCCAATCTCCACGCCTGAAACCAGTCCTTCTTTCACCATTCATCTCACTGCCTTCACTACTCTTGGAACTGTTAATAAGTCTACCTTCTTCACTGTCTTCATTCTGGCTTCACTGTTTTACCTTCTTCACTGTCTTCACTGCTCTCTTCTTCTGTCTTCACTTTTCCTTCCCTCTCTAACTTCACTGTTATCATCATATCTATCTTCACTTAATGGTCGGACTTCCATTATCAACACTGACTTCAATTCTCACTTCACTTCTGACTTCAATATCAGGTCTAACTTCACTATGAATGCTGCCTTCATTTCTGTCATTTTGACCTGGAAACATTATCTTCACCTATCAATAAAGTCATCCCTCCAAAATCGCCAAAATATCTCTTTTACAATTTAGCAGCGTCCTCCAAAACCTCCCAGCAGCGTCCCTCCAAACCTCCCAGCAGCGTCCCCGCAAACCCCCCAACTCCCAGCAGCGCCTCCAAAACCTCCCAGCAGCGTCCCTCGCAAACCTCCCCAACTCCCAGCAGCGCCCCTCCAAAACCTCCCAGCAGTCCCCTCCAAAACCTCCCAGCAGCGCCCCTCCAAAACACACGGACGCTTCAGTAGTCTGGCGGCGTCTCTGGGAACAGCATCCACGTTGATAGTCTCGCTGGAACTTCACTCTTTGACCCGGGTGTCCTTTGACTGTGTGTGTGTGTGTGTGTGTGTGTGTGTGTGTGTGTGTGTGTGTGTGTGTGTGTACCAAAACTCCTCCTTGATCCAACAGGAACCCCCCTGAAGCTCCAGGATAACTGGTGTACCCCTCACAGGATGCCATCATAGACCACCCATGGATAACTTTGGGGCCCCCTGACGCCATCAGGACCCTTCCCCCCCTCCCATGTCACCTCCTGGGAATCCTTTGGCCTCATCCTGGAAAAGACTTCAAGATCCCATCTGGATAAACCTTATAACAACGCCCCTCTGGAGGCTTCCCAAACCTCTCTGGAAATGTGGAAGCTCCCCCTCAGTGAACCTCCCTGGAAGACTTTATACCCCGTCTTGGCCTCCTGACGAAGCCCTTGCAGACCTCAGTGGGGTTCTCAGTATACCTCCAAGAGCCTCCGCCTTTGACGTGCTGCCGGCGGCTTCATCGCCACTCCCCTCATGGCTGACGCTTTAATGAAATATCTGGGAGGGCAGCTGAGCCAACACGCGGGGTCAAAGACCGGGCTTTGAGGAACACTAAACACACCCTGGAATTCACATGGACTCTGCAATACCACAACATGAACTCTGGAATAGTCCAACATGTACCCTGGAGTAGAACACATGCACTCTGGAATGGCAAACATGAACTCTGAAAGACCAACTAATGAACTCTGGAATGCCACAAGTGAATTCTGGAAGAAACATAGACACACACACACACACACACACACACACACACACACACACACACACACTAGGAGACCATAAAAACAACACTTAGGAGGACGAACCAACATCTGGAGACGCCACCACAACGATTCTCAAAGACGGGGGTAATATTGTGTTTTGCTGTTTAGGAGGATGGATATGAGGAGAAGAGGAGAAGAGAGAGGAGGAGGAAAAGGAACAGAAAGAGGAAGGAGAGAGAGGGAGAGAGAGAGAGAGAGAGAGAGAGAGAGAGAGAGAGAGAGAGAGAGAGAGAGAGAGAGAGAGATGCATAAATCACGCCCCAAAGACTGGAAAGAACAGAGAGTATGTTTTATGGCCGCAGCTCCGAGGCTCTAAGAAAAGCTGTTGGTCTTTAATAATATTTGTTTTATCTTTGGAGAGGAGAGAGAGAGAGAGAGAGAGAGAGAGAGAGAGAGAGAGAGAGAGAGAGAGAGAGAGAGAGAGAGAGAGAGAGAGAGAGAGAGAGATTAAAGCAACCCAGACACAAAACACTAAGTTAGTCAGTTACTGAAAACGTTTCAGGAAATTTGGAAAGACTTTAATCAACCACTTTTATTTTTATCTGAGAGAGAGGAAGGGAGAGGAGGGGGGGAGGGAAAGGGGAGGGAGGGAAGAGGGGGAGGAGGAAGAGGGAGGGAGGGAAGAGGGGAGGGAGAGGGGAGGGAGGGAGGGAGGAGGAAGGAAGAAGGGAAGAGAGGAGAGGAGGTAGAGAAGAGAGGGAAAAGGAAAGAGGAAAAAGAAGGGACTAGCAGAGGAGGACGAAGGAAAGGGAGGGAAGGAGGAGGGAGGGAAGGAGGGGAGGAGGGAAGGAAGTGCTGTTATATTAATATTTCTACCCTCTCGCTACCCCCTTACACTCCTCCCCATCCTCACACCCCCTCCTCTATCTCTACTGCCCCCTCCCTCCACACCTCTATCCCTACTGCCCTCCTCCACGCCCCTCTATCCCTACTGCCCCTCTATCCCTACTCCCCTCCCTCTATCCCTACTGCCCCTCCCCCTCCACGCCCCTCCCTCTATCCCTACTGCCTCCTCCACACCCTCCTCTATCCCTCACTGCCACTCCCTCCACGCCCCTCCCTCTATCTCTACTGCCCCCCTCCACCCCCTCCCCTATCCCTACTGCCCCCTCCCCCTCCACACCCTCCCCCATCCCTACTGCCCTCCCTCCACACCCTCCTCTATCCCTACTGCCCTCCCCACACCCCTCCCTCTATCCCTACTGCCCCCCTCCACGCCCCCCTCCTCCCCTATCCCCACTGCCCTCCCTCCACACCCTCCCTCTATCCCCACTGCCCTCCCTCCCACACCCCTCCTCTATCCCTACTGCCCTCCTCCACACCCTCCCCCTATCCCCACGCCCCTCCCGCCACCCTCCTCTATCCCTACCCCTCCTCCACGCCCTCCCCTCATCCCGCCGCCCCCCCTCCACGCCCCTCCCTATCCCTACTGCCCTCCCTCCACACCCCTCCCCTATCCCCACTGCCCTCCCGCCACACCCTCCCCTATCCCTACTGCCCCCTCCACACCCCTCCCCATCCCTACTGCCCTCCTCCCCTCCACACCCTCTATCCCTACTGCCCCCCTCCACACCCTCTATCCCCACTGCCCCCCTCCCTCCACACCCCTCCCCTATCCCCACTGCCCCTCCCTCCACACCTCTATCCCTACTGCCCCCTCCCTCCACACCCTCTATCCCCACTGCCCCCTCCCCTCCCACACCCTCCCCATCCCCACTGCCCTCCCTCCACACACCCTCCCTCTATCCCTACTGCCCCCTCCACACCCTCCTCTATCCCTACTGCCCCCTCCCTCCACACCCCCCCCTCTATCCCACTGCCCCTCCCCTCCACACCCTCCCCATCCCTACTGCCCTCCCCCTCCACACCCTCCCCATCCTCACGCCTCCACACCCTCCTCTATCCCTACTGCCCCCCCTCCACACCTCCCCCATCCCTACTGCCCCCTCCCTCCACAACCCTCCCTCTATCCCTACTGCCCTCCTCCACGCCCCTCCCCATCCCTACTGCCCCCTCCACACCCCCCTCCCCTATCCCCTACTGCCCCCTCCACACCCTCTATCCCCTACTGCCCTCCCCTCCACACCCTCCTCTATCCCCACTGCCCCCTCCCTCCACACCCTCCTCTATCCCTACTGCCCTCCACACCCTCCTCTATCCTCTTGCCCCCTCCTCCACACCCCCTCTATCCCCTATCTCCCTCCACACCTCTATCCCCACTGCCCCCTCCTCACGCCCTCCCCATCCCACTGCCCCCCCTCACACCCCCTCCTCTATCCCTAATGCCCCCCCTCCACACCCTCCTCTATCCCTACTGCCCTCCTCTCCACACCCTCCCTCTATCCCTACTGCCCCCTCTCCACCCTCCTCCCCATCCTTGCTGCCCTCTCCACACCCTCCCTCTATCCCTACTGCCCTCCCTCCACACCTCCCCCATCTCCTACTGCCCTCCACACACCCTCCCCCATCCACTGCTCCCTCCCTCCACACCCTCCCTCTACCTCTCACGCCCCTCCCTCCACACACCTCCCCCCTATCCTCACTGCCCCCCTCCTCCTCCACACACACCCTCCCTCTATCTCACTGCCTTCCTCCACGCCCTCCCTCATCTCCTTACTGCCCCCTCTCCACACCCCCTCCCTCTATCTCACTGCCCCCTCCACACCCCCCTCTATCTCACGCCCCCTCCCCCTCCACACCCTCCCTCTATCCCTCACTGCCCTCCCCCTCCACACCCCCTCCCTCCCCACTGCCCTCTCCCCGCCCTCCTCTATCCCTCCACTGCCCCCCTCCACGCCCCCCCTATCCCTACTGCCCCCTCTCCACGCCCCCTCCCCACTGCCCCCTCCTCCTCTCCACACCCTCCCTCTATCCCCACTGCCCCCTCTCTCCACGCCCTCCCTCTATTCCTACTGCCCTCCCTCCACGCCCTCCCCTATCTCACTGCCCTCCTCCACACCTCCCATCCTTACTGCCCCTCCCTCCACACCTCTATTATCCTTTGCCCCTCCTCTCCACACCCTCCCCTCTATCCCTACTGCCCTCCCCCCTTTTCAGGTGGGTCACAAAGACGCATCTGTATATATCTGAAGGAGCACTTGACGTCAGGGAAGGCGCGGTAGGTCAGGGGGAAGGCTGGTAGGTCAGGAGGAAGGCGGGGAGGGGAAGGTGTCAGGGAAGGCAAATAGGGGAAGGTGTGTAGATCAGGGGAAGGCGCGGTAGGTCAGGGGAAGGCGCGGTAGGGGAGGGGAAGGTGCGATAGGGGAAAAAGTGGTAGATCAGGGGAAGGCGGGTAGGTCAGGGGGAAGG
>NW_024732845.1:237500-247976 GCF_018991925.1 Homarus americanus
CCCACCCAGCCCACCCCACCCCACCCACCCACCCCACCCAGCCCACCCACCCCACCCACTCAGCCCACCCACCGACCCACACCCACCCTATGTTATGTTCTGTAACCCATGACGAAGAATTTAGGTTTCAGAACATAACGCGATTTTCTTTCTTTAACTATACAAGTAGTTAGGTTAGGTTAGGTTAGGTCAGGTCAGGTCAGGTCAGGTTTTTGGGTCAAGTTTATATTCTTTCCATCATCACCACCACCACCATACCCAGGTACCATCACCATCACCACATCATCATCACCACCATACCCAGGTACCATCACCATCTTCACTACCATCATCATCACCACCACCACCATACCCAGGTACCATCACCATCTTCACTACCATCACCATCTTCACTACCATCTTCACTACCATCACCACCATACCCAGTACCATCACCATCTTCACTAACACCATTCACTACATTCACTACCATCACCACCATACCCAGGTACCATCACCATCTTCACTACCATCAAAACCATACCCAGGTACCATCACCATCTTTACTACCATCATTACTCATCATCACCACAACAAATTAAATTAAGGTCCCAGCGCCGTAAGCAGTCACTTCCCCACCCCCTCCCCCACCCCCCCCCCTCCACCCCCCCACCAAAGAGTGCCGGAGGAGAACTGGTTGGCACTTCTTGGCACTGGCACTAAACCGAGAACTTTGTACCCAGCTTCGTCCCAACTTGTGCCATTCTGCGCCCAATATTCCATCAAAACCTTCACGTTAAATGGCGTTAAATGACTGTGTGGTGTTTTGTCCCTTTATAAAGATCCTGGGAGGGGGAGGGGGGAGAGGGGGAGGGTAATGTTATATGAGAGGGAGGGAGGGAGGGGATGAGGGGAAGGGAGGTGCACGGGGGGGAGGAGCGAATGAGGGAGGGGGAGGTGATGTTATGAGGGAAGGGAGGGGGGGAAAGGGGGGAAGAGGAGGTGGCAGGAGGGAATGTGTGTGTGTGTGTGTGTGTGTGTGTGTGTGTGTGTGTGTGTGTGTGTGTGTGTGTGTGTGTGTGTGTGTGTGTGTGTGTGTGTGTGTGTGTGTGTGTGTGTGTGTGTGTGTAGGCGGTTAAGAATTACAAGTTCTTTAACTCTTCCCTCGTATCCCCCTACCCCTCACTTTCCCTTTTGCTGCCCACGACTCATTCCCTCCTCTCACACTTCAACGGGTTACTTACACCTGTGTGACTAAGAACAGTGACGTCATAAGTGTTACCTGAATGACGTCATCAAATGCAAATGACGTATTTTGACATCCAGCCCTTCCTCCCCCCCCCTCTCCTTCCTTCCTTCCCTCCTCCCATTCCTTCCCTCTCTCCCTTTCTCTTACTCTCAAACACCTCTCCCTTTCCTTCCCTCCCTCTCTCTTACTCCCATTCATCCCTCTCTTCTTCCATTCCTCCTTCCTTTCCTCCTTCCTTCCTTCCTTCCCTCCATCAAACACATCGTGCCCTTCAGGGAAAAAAAAGTGACAGAGGAGGAAAGAGACGGAGGGAAAAAAGTCAAAGTCATGTTGGTACTCCATCTTCTATTGTCTCGGCACCATTGTACGTCCAGTGCTGAGAGGTGCACCCCACAATGGTCAGCCACCACCCCCTCTCTCCTTACCGGACAAAATCCCACAACGAAGAAGGAAAGTTTCACAAGGGAAAATCCAACAGGAGGAGAAAATTAATCCCCTAGAATATGAAGTAAATCCCCCGCCATTACTTCCAATAGATATAAAAAAAAATCCCCCACAATAGGCAGTTAGTTTTCCCATGGGATTTAAAGCCCCACCCGACATAATCCCAACATAAAAATCCCTAAAGAACAAAATCCCAACATAAAATTTCTCACCAGTCAATTATATGGACCAAATCCCACTGGTGTTATATGAGGTTAGGTTAGGTTAGGTTAAGATGGCTAACCTCATAAGCCCTTACCCACCCCTCCCTAACTACCTATTCCCTAACCCATCCCCCATTCATTGACCCATTCCCCCGCCCATCCCGCCTCCCCTTTATTCTCTAAGATCCCCAAAACACGACTGGAATCACACTAGGAATGCCACTCCAGTCCCCAAGAATTCCTAGACTGCTGATGAGGGAAGGTAATGAATGAAGAGGTGAGGGGAGGTGAGGAGGAAATTGGGGAGAGGAAGGTTGAGGAGGGTGAGAGCGAGGTTGAGGGACAGGAGGTGAGGGAAGGGGTGGAAGGAGGAGAAGGTGAGGGGTGAAGGGGTGGGGGAGGGAGTAGGGGAGGGAGGGGGTGGGGAGAGGGAAGGGTGGGGGAGGTGAGGGTTAAGGGGGAGGTGAGGTATAAGGGTTGGGGAGGGGGGAGATACAGGGGTGGGGGAGGGGAGACGACACACACACACACACACACACACACACACACACACACACACACACACACACACACGTCATCATCTATCCATCAAACTCAGTATCAATTCGACTTTCCTCCAGTGTCGTATCACGTCTTGAAAAATCATTAAAAAACACTTAAAATCTTCTAAGACCTTCTGAGTGTAAACAGGGGTACTCATTACATCTATAAACAAAACCTATATTAATTTCGTATATTCGTTCTAAATTTCGTATAGTGAAAGACGTATTTAATGTGTATAAAACGTGTATTACTTTACAAAACCATCCTAACGTAATCTTATATTAACAAACAGTATAAGCTCTTCAAAAGATACTTAATTAACACACACTATGTCACTTGTTAATACCAAATGCAATATTAACATCAATTCTACTTCTCTCGTAAATTTCGTAAATAAAGTCGCTTCCCAATATATTTCGTTCATAAAGCACAATTATCAAGACAAAACAACTGTATCACTGTATAAATCAATTAACGTCACACACACACACACACACACACACGCACACACACACACACACACACACACACACACACACACACACACACACACACACACACACACACTTTCAGAATAAACAGTGTCACTCTCCACAGTATATCAGAGGAAACCAGATTCATTTCGAGTTTGCTCCGGAATTTCAGATCTTCGCGTTCCTCGGTCTAATCCTTCGCAATTTCCGGACGTGATATGCCCGACACAGAAGGGAGGGAGAGGGAGGGAGGGGGGAAGGGGGGAGGGGGTGAGTGGGGAATTCTGCCACCTTCCTCAAATTAATCAGGTTCACTGGTTCGACGCGGGTCCGAGGCGGTTCGAGTAGGAGGATTTCTCGTGTTTCATCTCTTATAATTGTTTGGTTCGAAGCAGGTTTGTATAGTGACTCGTTGTTCATATTAACTCACCGTCGGGAGTTGATTCAAGGTTCATTGTGGTTTTGAATGGGAGAATTTTATCTTATTCATCTAGTTTAATGGTTCGATACACAAGTTCATAGTGGTTCGAATAGTAGGGTTTCTCATTATGGCTCCTTCATTGTTTGATTCGATGCTGGTTCGAACAAGAGAAGTTCATTCAGGTGCCGGGTTTACTAATTTATCACAGGTTCATTGGTTCGGTTCAAGTTCAAAGTGGTTCACAGTATAAAATCCAACCACCATTCTCAGATACCTTGGTTCACTGATTCGACAAATGTTCGAAGCAGTTCAAATACAAGTCTCCACCACCACCACCACCACCTCCCTTAAATCAATCCGGGATTCACTGCTTCGATCTAAGCTCGAAGCAGTTTCAAATAGGAGATTCCACGAAACTTTCTTAAATTAATCTGCTTTTACTGGTTCGACAAGGGCCCAAAGTGGTTCAAAGGATCCAGATTGAGTGTCACAATCAAGGGAGCCACTGGGAGGGACGCTCATCGAATACAATAACTTTTACGTCCCCCCTGGCGTAAAAAAAAAGAGCAACAAGCACCGGAAAGAGCAATCAACAGCGCCTGACGTTCCCCTTTACTCTAACAGTGATACGCCAAGCGAACGTTCGACCAGCTTTTTGTGTATACTGGAACGTTCTGCTAGACTACAAACCATAACATTCCAACATTAATTAACAAAATTTAAGAAATAATTGGCAATCCAAATTTCGAATTAACTTATAAACTAAACAACTTCAAAATACAATATCAATATGAATTAAATCTGACACAGAAAACGAAGCTTTACGAAACATTTGATTACTGTTTCAAGCACAATAAGTCGCAGGGTTCACACACACACACACACACACACACACACACACACACACACACACACACACACACACACACACACGAGACATTATATTTTGAACCCTCTCCCGACCAAGAGCGGAGGACAACTGAAATCTCTCTCTCTCTCTCTCTCTCTCTCTCTCTCTCTCTCTCTCTCTCTCTCTCTCCTAATGACAAAAAGAAAAATCCGATATCTAATCCCAACCTCAGAGTGGATTCTGATTGCCTCTCATCATGGCTCTCTCTCTCTCTCTCTCTCTCTCTCTCTCTCTCTCTCTCTCTCTCTCTCTCTCCTCAAACACAGGTGAGAAGTTGCTCAAATTATCACTTTCTCCTTTAATAGACTCTCACTCACTCCCTCACTCACACACACACACACACACACACACACACACACACACACACACACACACACACACACACACCTACCATCTTGAGGTTCCTTTATTTGGCCACCTCTCAGCTGTCCAGGAGAGATCTCGTGAGATATCTCCAGCTCAAGAGACACCCATGTGAGTTTCTCGCCTGCCTACTGAGTAAATTTATGACCCCGGCTTAGTGGAGGGAAGAGGCTGGATATGGCCACTAAATGATAATGGTGATGAAGATGGATAGATAGATAGATGGATAGATGGATGGATAGATAGATGGATGGATAGATAGATGGATAGATATAGATGGATAGATAGATGAGATATAGATAGATGGATAGATAGATGGATAGATAGATGGATAGATTGATGGATAGATGGATATAGAAGGTAAATGACAGAGATACCACGATGTACTGTGATGATAATCAGCTTCCACCTCTTGTCAGCTTCTGTCAGTGTAGATCCTGACAGTCCACAGTCATATAAATCCTCCCCCAATGCAAGAAGACATTGAGAAAGCCTCTGACTGACTGACTGACTGATGACTAACTGACTGAGGACTGACTGAATGACTGGCTGACTGACACAACAATGAATTCTAAATGTTCCAAGTTCAATTTTTTCCCGACTTTTTTTCTCCACCTCTCAATATTTTCCCTTTCCTACTTTTTCTTCCTGTCTTCCTTCCCCTTTCTGGTTTTCACCTCAGACTCTTCCTCTTCATTATCTCTCTCCTCCTCCTTTCCTACTCTCCACTTTTCCCCCTCCCCTAGCTTTCACTCCCCCATTTTTCCTCCTCTCAACTCTCCCTCTCTATGCCCAAGCTGGCCCTGTAAGCAACATTGTCACATGGCTGGGTGGCACCACGATGCCACCCTCAGCTCAACTTTGGCACCCTCAGCGACACCGGCCCAGACAAACGATTTGTACAAGAAGCGTACCTCCATCTGGCCAGCCACTTCCCCGTAGAGTAGTCAACCCTCATGATTTGAATGGTATTTTCGCCCATATTGCCCTGTGGCTCTAAGGCAGGTGTACAATATAGAGAAACACGAGACTAAACACGGATACAAACAGAAGCATGTGGCACTGTGGCACTCTCCCTCGACCCCAATAAGGTGCCATCCCCACGTCCTCCTCCTCCTCTCCCAAAACTCTATAAGGAAAGAAGTCACATATTAAAGTAAGGTAGTTTTCGTCCTTATTGTGTGGTGGTGTATAAGGATGTATATTAGGGCAAAGTTATGGCTGTACACAGATATTTGGGTATGCATGGTGTGTGTGTGTGTGTGTGTGTGTGTGTGTGTGTGTGTGTGTGTGTGTGTGTGTGTGTGTGTGTGTGTGCCTCTATTATTTACACACTGATAATACTGTACCTATATTATCAAAAAGCTAAGACCACTACTATTACTACTATTACTACTATTACTACTATTACTACTATTACTTTATTTACTATTACTACTATTACTACTAATAATACAAAAAATAAAGAAGGAAGAAAAACAAAACAGAAAAAATACCACAAATTTGACGATAAAAATTACAAGGAGACGAGGAGGAGGGGGTGAAGGAGGGTGGGGAGGGGAAGGGTAAGGTGAGGGAGAGGTGTTCATTATCCCGAGGCTGAGTTAACTATTCTTTCGTGCAAAGTTGAGCAACGGACAGTTATTGATCGTCCGATACAGCCTGCCTTAGGCCTACAGGTGAGGGGGGGAGGGAGGGAGGGGGAGATAAGAAAGGATGGGGAGGAGGGGGTAGGGTATGGGGGAGTAGAAGGAGGAGAATAAAAAAGAAAGGAAGAGGAAGGGAGGAAGGGGAGATAGGGGCAGGCAAGGAGGGAGAGGAAGGAAGAATGAAGAGAGAGAGAGAGAGAGAGTCTTATCCTTCCATCCACCCTACATCTTATCCTCCTCACCTCTCCTCACCCTCCCTCACCCTCCTCACCCCCCACCTCACCCCAACAACGGTCTCTAAGGCATATTATACGTATAGAGGTTCCAATCCCCTTATAAGTGGTTCCAATCCTTTATACTCGAGGTTAAGGGGATCCAATAGTCTATCCGGGGCTTTCACTCAATCCTGGCTATTCCCGGGTTCCAATACTCTCTTGCATCTTAACCCCAAGAGACTTTATTTAACCTTGTATAATATTGTTGTTTAATATAAGTTGTAATGTAATAAAGTTGTTGTTATTATTAATGTTATTATTATTATTATTATTGTTATTGTTATTGATATTATTATATTATTGTTATTGTTGTTGTTATTTATATTTATTGTTGTCGTTGTTGTTGTTGTTATTATTATTGTTATTGTTGTTATTATTATTGTTATTATTATTATTAGTGTTGTTTGTTTTAACCTCATGAGTACAATTATTTAACCCTTTGAGTACAACCTTAATCCCGTGAGTTGTCTTAACCCCTTGAGTACAATGATTTAACCCCTTGAGTACAATGAGTTAATCCTTGAGTACAA
Source organism: Homarus americanus (assembly GCF_018991925.1). NCBI lineage: Eukaryota > Metazoa > Arthropoda > Malacostraca > Decapoda > Nephropidae > Homarus > Homarus americanus. Next base: position 244,540 of record NW_024732845.1, read on the forward strand.
TGAGTTAACCCCTTGAGTACAATGAGTTAACCCCTTGAGTACAATGATTTAACCCCTGAGTACATAACAATCCCCGAGTACGTCTTTAACCTTAAATACGACCGTCACTTCCTTTATGTGTGTGTGTGTGTGTGTGTGTGTGTGTGTGTGGAGTATGTTAATTAAACAATATTCCTAAGAACTTCATTTTAGGCATTCTGAGTTCCCCAAATGACGTAACCTGATTACCTGAGTGTCAATTTTCTTCTGTTCAAACATTCTGAGTTCCCTAGTGACATAATCTGAGTGTAAATTTATCCTCCCATGAAAAATACGAAATGACTTTTTTTTTAAGATATGGGGTTAGGTTAGGTTAGGTTAGGTTAGGTTTTGTCATAGTCAGGTCAGGTCAAGTTTAGAGACCTGTAGAACGCCATATACACTAGTAGTCAGATTATACCAGTAGCTAGATTATACGAGCAGTCAGATTATACCAGTAGCCAGATTATACGAGCAGTCAGATTATACGAGCATTCAGATTATACGAGCAGTCAGATTATACGAGCAGTCAGATTATACGAGCAGTCAGATTATACCAGTAGCCAGATTATACGAGCAGTCAGATTATACGAGCAGTCAGATTATACGAGCAGTCAGATTATACGAGCAGTCAGATTATACCAGTAGCCAGATTATACGAGCAGTCAGATTATACCAGATTATACAGGAAGAATTTGAACCACTTGTCGGGTACAGACGTCAAAGAACATAATGGTAAAAGTTCTGACAGTTTGGTCTGACAGAGCTGACAGTTTGGTCTGACAGAGCTGACAGTTTGGTCTGACACAGCTGAGAGTTTGGTCTGACAGAGCCAGAGCTGACAGGTAGAGCTAACAGGTAGAGTTGACAGAGCTGACAGATACAGCAGACAGTTAGAGCTGACAGTTAAGAGCTGACAGGTGTAGGGTAATGTAGTCGGTGGTATCAAAGCCATAGGAATATTTGTTTCTGTGTGTGTGTGTGTGTGTGATCTGGGAGGGGAAAGGGGTGAAGGTGAGGTGGTGGAGTGGGTCTTGTGGGTGGTTGTCGAGAGGTCGAGGAGGGTGTCGGGGGCAAAATAGAGGGGAGGTGCTATTGACGTAGCATTCTGACATGATTCTTTTACTGTTTGTGTTTACGGTGTTTGTGTGTGTTTGTTGCGTGTGTTTGTTTGTCTGTGCACCAGCAAACAATCTACGTAAACAATAAATGATACTGACACCTTGTTTACTTTCTCCTTTAACACTACCCGATCTAGTGCCCATCGCCACAACACAACACGTACCTAAGGAGAACAGAGGATGCTAAATCAGGTTATGGGCGGAGGGAGAGAGATATTATTGTTATTAATTATTTATAAAGGACTGAGAGAGAGAGAGAGAGAGAGAGAGAGAGAAAAGAGAGAGAGAGAGAGAGAGAGAGAGAGAGAGAGAGAGACATTAACCAATCCAGTGATCGTTAACGGGGAACCAACTCACAGAATGTCAACCAATAGGAACGCAAGTATCCATCATAAACAGCCAATAGGAACGTAATACCATGATAAAGTCACCCAATCAGATCACAAACACCGATCATAGTCACACAGATCACAAATAATCAATGTTGATGGTTTCTCACGAAAGAGGCCAACCAATCAGAGCTCGTTACAATCGATCAGAAGCCACGCCAGCCAATCAGAGAATCGGTCTCAGGTGAGGTCAACCAATGAGAGAACTTTATGGTGGTACCGTCCAACAACAAAAGAAAAAGAGAGAGAGAGAGAGAGAGAGAGAGAAAAAAAAAGAGAGAGAAGAGACCTCCTCGTCTCCACACAACACAAACCTAAGATCGAGGTTAAGCCGGGAGGTGATTCTTGATCAGTTTCTGTAGCATTACCCTCCTCCCTCCTCACCCTCACCTCACACTCCCCACCTCCCTCCCTGCCCCTCCTTCGTTCCCCATCCTTCCTTCCACCCTATCTTCTCTCCCCAATACGCTCTTCTCCCTGCCCCACCAAGCTAAAAGAAGAATAAAAGAAAGTAAGAAAGAAGAAAGTAAGAAAGAAAGTAAGAAAAGAAAGAAGAGAAGAAACGGATTTTAACAAGTCTCCTAAGTTGAACCACTTTCAATGAAGATAGTTATAATTATTGTAGTTAAAGTAATTGTTGTATAGCTAATTGTTGTAGTATAAGTAATTGTTGTAGTTAAAGCATTATTGTAGTAAAGTAATTGTTGTGTAGTAAAAGTAATTATTAAAGTAATTAAGTAATTGTTGTAGTAAAGTAATTGTTGTAGTTAAAGTAATTGTTGTAGTAAAAGTAATTGTTAGTAAAAGTAGTTGTAGTTAAAGTAATTGTTGTAGTTAAAGTAATTGTTGTAGTTAAAGTAATTGTTGGTGAGTAAAGTAACTGTTGAGCTGTAGTAAAATTAGTTGTAGTTGTTGTTGTAGTAAATAATGTATCATCAGTAGTAACTTAGGTGACTACAGTAGTATGTAATTTGGTTGTTAGGGGTTGGGTTATTGGGTAATAATGATAAGGTTGTTATTAGGCTATTAGGTTAGGTTATGCTATTGGTTTAAGTTAGTTGTTAGTTAGTTGCTTGGTTAGTAGGTTAAATTAAATACTATTGTTTGTTATAATGATTAATTTGTTGTTATTGTGGTGGAGGTAGTACACGACCTATCACAAACAAGTGGCCCATAATGCCTTCCTTACACTCATGTGCCGACACCAACACAACGCTTTACCATCTAAGTTAATCACATGCAAAAACCCAGCAATATGTTGTTCCACACAAGTCTGGCGGATAAGTTTACAGTTTAATGAGCTCAGTAACAGTGTTTGAAGGTGAAAACACGCACAGTATGACTTCACCAGCCTGGTATCTTATTACTTCACCAGCCTGCAACACTGCTGGTAGACACACGGTGGACGCCTCACCAACTACACCTGTAAACAATTGGGACAGTGCCCAGGACGTTTTGAGACTACACCAGAAACAATTGACAGCGCTTGGTGGTTTCTTATGAATTGCCCAAACAATAGAAGTGCCGCCTTGGTGGACGTTTTTATACTACACTTGTAAACACTGACAGCGCCGCCCTGGTGGTGATTTGAAGAACTAAAGATATAAACACGAGACACAGCGCCGCCCTGGTGGTGATTTGAAGAACTAAAGCTATAAACACGAGACAGCGCCGCCCTGGTGGAGGTTCAACTAACCACAGAGGACAACACCTCACTATCTTTCACCTCTTTAAGTTATTTCAATGAGAGATCAACTCCTTGGTGCCGTGGCCCAGGAGTACAGGTGATTACTGTAATTACAACACCATGACACAGGTGTTAAAGCCCCCAATCAAAATCACCAGAAAGGCGCCATTACTGTAGTGGGTCAGGCGCTGAGTACAGGGAAATGTTCAACGACAAGGCCAT
>NW_024732846.1:0-4222 GCF_018991925.1 Homarus americanus
AACAACACTACCAATACCACACAAAACCTACCACTAGTGTAGTTTAACAATAGTGTAGTATAACACAAGTGTAGTATAACACTAGTGTAGTATAACACTAGTGTAGCATAACACTAGTGTATTATAACATAGTGTAGTATAACACTAGTGTAGTATAAATATTAGTGTAGTATAACACTAGCGAAGTATAACATAATGTAGTGTAACATAGTGTAGTATAAATATAGTGTAGTATAACATATACTAGTGTAGTATAACATAATGTAGTATAAACATAGTGTAGTATAACACTAGTATAAATATAATGTAGTATAAATATAGTGTATAACACAAGTGTAGTATAACACTAGTATAACACTAGTGTAATATAACACTATAATATAACACTAGTGTAATATAACACTAGTATACCAGTGTAGTATAACACTATAGTATACTAGTGTAGTATAACACTATATAACACTAGTATAAATAACACTAGTAATATACTAGTAATATAAATACTAGTGTAGTATAACACAGTAGTATAACACTAGTGTAGTATACTAGTGTAATATAACACTAGTGTAGTATAACACAAGTGTAACACTAGTAATATAACACTAGTATAACACTAGTGCACAAATACTAGTAATATAACACTAGTAGTATACTAGTGTAATATAAATATCTAGTAGTATAACACAGTGTAGTATAACACTAGTAGTATAAACACTAGTAATATAACACTAGTAATATAACACTAGTAGTATAACACTAGTGAGTATAACACTAGTAGTATAACTTTCTAGTAATATACACTAGTATAAATACTAGTGTAGTAAACACTAGTGTAGTATAACACTTTGTGTAGTATAACACTAGTGTAGTATAACACTAGGTAATATAACACTAGTGTATAACACTAGTGTAGTATAACACTAGTGTATAATACTAGTGTAGTATAACACTAGTGTAATATAACTCTGTGTAATATAACACTAGTGTAGTATACTTGTGTCGTATAACACTATAATATAAACACTAGAAGTATAACACTAGTATAAATACTAGTGTAATATACTACTAGTTTACACAAGTGTAGTATAACACTTCAGTGCACAACACAAGTGTACAGGTAATAACACTAGTGTAGTATATGTAACACAGTGTATATACTAGTGTAGTATAACACTAGTGTAGTATAACACTAGTAATATAACACTAGTGTACATAACACTAGTGTAGTATAACACTAGTGGAGTATAACACTAGTGTAGTATAACTCTAGTAATATAACACTAGTGTAGTATAACACAGTAGTAAACACTAGTGTAGTATAACACTTGTGTAGTATAACATCAGTGTAGTATAACACTAGGTGATATAACACTAGTGTTATAATACTAGTGTAGTATAACACTAGTGTAGTATAATACTAGTGTAGTATAATAATTAGTGTAATATAACTCTAGGTAATATAACACACTAGTGTAGTATAACACTTGTCGTATATAACACTAGTGTAATATACTAGTGAAGTATAACACTAGTGTAGTATAACACTAGGTAATATAAATACTAGTTTTATAACACAGTAGTATAACACTAGTATAACAATAGTGTAGTATAACACTACTGTAGTATACCAATAGTGTAGTACATAAGAACATAAGAACATAAGAAAGTGGGATACTGCAGGAGGCCGACTGCTCAGTATACAGGGCAGATCCCTTTCACACCCATCCCGCACTTCCATGTGCCTATCCACCCCTGTCTGAGCTTCCCAGCGTCCCCCGATCCTACTATAGCACTCCGGTAGCCTATCTCACATATCCACAACTCTATTACCAAACCAGTGCTTGCCTATATCCTTTCTGAATCGGAATTTATCTAATTTAAAGCCATTTTGTTCTAGTTATTTCGTTATTACTGAGCTTCAGAACATCTTCCATTTTACCCTTGTTAATCCCACTTACCCCACTTGTACACCTCTATCATATCTCCCCTAACTCTACGCCTCTCTAATGAATGTAAAGCTCAAGCTTTTCAGTCTTTCTTTATATGGAAGGTTTCTAATATTATGGATCATTTTTGTCGTTCTTCTTGTACTCTCTCCAAAGAATCTATGTCCATTCTATAATAAGGACACCAGAACTGAACCGCATAATCCATGTGTGGCCTCACTAATGCTACGTAAAGTTTCAAGATAACGTCACATTCTGTTACTCACAGACCTAGATATGAACCCAACAGACCTAGATATGAACCCACATAAGTGTAGTATAACTCTAGTGTAGTATAACACAAGTGTAGTATAACACAAGTGTAGTATAACACAAGTGTAGTATAACACTAGTGTAGTATAACACTAGTGTAGTATAACACTAGTGTAGTATAACACTACTGTAGTATACCACTAGTGTAGTATAACACTACTGTAGTATAACACTAGTGTAGTATAACACTAGTGTAGTATAACACTTCTGTAGTATACCACTAGTGTAGTATAACACCAGTGTAATATAACACAGTGTAGTATTACACTAGTGTAGTATAACACTACTGTAGTATAACACTAGGTGTAGTATAACACTAGTGTAGTATAACACCAGTGTAATATAACACTAGTGTAGTATAACACTAGTGTAATATAACACTAGTTTAGTATAACACTAGTGTAGTATTTATCCTTCTACCTATAGCCTTCCTCTAGTGCAGAGATTGTTACCTAAATACTTCACCATCGAGTCTCCCATGACAGAAACACATTTGACATTACCTGAGTGTGGTGATTTCTTACCTGCGCTACTCCCTCTGTCCACACTAACAGAGGGAGTAGCACTTGTGTTACTAGCACCTTCCTCACACTCGTCACTTAAGGTGCTGAACTGCTTAAGTCTACAGCTGAGTGCCTTTTAGAGTGCATTTTGTAGCACTAGCAGCAACTACCTTCCATGAATCCACTTCAACTTCACCGTCCTTCACGACACTGGCAAGGTTTTTCTCTTCTCAAAACTAGCTTCGGTTCGCCCTTGAGACTCTGGACCTCCTTCTCAACCTTCTCCAGTCGGTCTTAAAAGGCAAGACAAAGCTGGAGAACGTGAGGTGGTCGAGTACTCGTCAGCAACTGCCATGTCACTATATCACTCACTAACACTGACAGGAACACAGGTCCACTGGCTGAGGGTCAAAAGGATGTAGGATAGGTAATTATGGGTCCCATATTTTTACCTGACTTAACCTTGAATAGTCACGTCGCCCTTTTCTTAAGCTCCTTTATGTGTGGTGGTGTTCAAATGTAGATTAGTGGATGTCATGTTTATGACCTGACCGCATGTTTAGTAAGGTCACCCTGTGTATAAGCTTCTCTCTGTCCATGTAATTCAATTGCCTCTGAAATGTCTTGAATAAAGGCAAAGCTAAGGTGCTCCATTATTTTTCTGTGTGATTTATCAAGATTTATCTTTCACATTTTCATTGTGATCTATGGATATGTATATGTAAAATATATATATATATATATATATATATATATATATATATATATATATATATATATATATATATATATATATATATATATACATATATGCAAGTAAATCACTGTAGGTGCGTGATCCATGTATATGCTGAAACCACAAGGAAAAAGAAAACAGTTCCCAAGGTGTAATTACATCTTCAGGGTGAGTACATCTGTACTCACCCTGAAGATCAAACAACTAGCACTCCGTCTTTATTCAAGACGTCTTCAGGAAACAACTTATTAATGCATAAATAGCTAAACATACAGGGTGACATTATTAAACATGAGGTCAGGTCATAATGATGTCATACACTAATCTCACACCAACACACAGGTGGTGCATGCTCTAGCTTTAGGTTTTCCAGAGGATTATCATCAGGTCTCCCCATAAGGGTACTCCAGAAAAGTCTGTGTTCATATTCATGTTGGTGGGTATCCTCGAACCTAAACAATTATAATGTTGCTTAAATAGTGAAGAGTTAATAAACAATGGGATGGCATTATGAATGTGCCCTAACGTTGACTTAATTTTGAAGTTAAGTGCACACACACACACACACACTATAAGTTGTAATTGTTTTATATATTCGGCAAATGAACAGAAACGTCTACAAGGCAAAGGTGTTATTATTAAAGAAGCGTATTTACTGAGTTTCCATTTCCTCTCTGGTTATTTCTCAACGTCATAAGAACATAAGAACATAAGAATGGAGAAAC
>NW_024732847.1:0-21142 GCF_018991925.1 Homarus americanus
TTTGTTATACTGTTCCAGGAGACTTTGTTACACTCGATCAGGGGACTTTGTTATACTCGCTCAGGAGGCTTTGATATACTCGATCAGGGGACTTTTTTATACTCCACCAGGGACTTTGTTATACTCGATCAGGGGATATGTTTTACTCGATCAGGGGACTTTGTTATACTCGGTTCAGGGGACTTTGTTGTATTTGTCTAGTGGGCTTTGTTATACTAGGATGAGGGGACTTTGTTATACTCGATCAGGGGACTTTGTCTTACTCGATCAGGGACCTTTGTTATACTCGACCAGGGGACTTTGTTGTAATCGATCAGGGGACTTTGTTATGCTCGACCTGGGAACGTTGTTATACTAGGCCAGGAGACCTTGTTATACTCGAACAGGGGATATGTTATACTCGATCAGGGGACTTTGTTATACTGGACCCGGGGGCTTTGTTATTCTCGATCAGTGGACTTTGTTATACTCGATCAGGGGACTTTGTTATTCTCGTCCAGGGGACTTTGTTATACTCGACCAGAGGCCTTTGTTATACTCCGTCAGGGGACTTTGTTCTAATCGATCAGGGGACTTTGTTATGCTCGATCTAGGGACTTTGTTATAGTTCGCCAGGAGACTTTGTTATACTCGATCAGGGGATGTGTTATACTCGATCAGGGGACTTTGTTATACTGGACCAGGGGCCTTTGTTTTACTCGATCAGGGGACTTTGTTATACTCGATCAGGAAACTTTGTAATACTCGTCCAGGGGGCTTTGTTATACTCGATCAGGGGACTTTGTTATACTCGATCAGGGGACTTTGTTATACTCGATAAGTTTAATTTGTTATACTCGATCAGGGGACTTTTGTTATACTCGATCAGAGGACTTTCTTATACTCGCCCAGAGGACTTTGTTATACTCGACCAGGGGCCTTTGTTATACTCGATTAGAAAACTTTATTATACTCGACCAGAACACTTTGTTATACTCGATGAAGGGACTTTTGTTATACTCGATCAGGGGACTTTGTTATACTCGACCAGGGGCCTTTGTTATACTCGATCGCCGGACTTTGTAATACTCGATAAGGTAACTTTGTTATACTCGATAAGGGGAATTTGTTACACTCGAACAAAGGACTTAGTTATACTCGACCAGGGGACTTTTTTATACTCGATTAGGCGGCTTTGTTAAACTCGATCGGGGGCCTTTGTTATACTAGATCAGTGGACTCTGTTATACTCGATGAGGGGCCTTTTTTGGACTCGATCAGGGGCCTTTGTTTTACTCGATCAGGGGATTTTGTTATACTCGATTATGGGACTTTCTTATACTCGATCAGGGGACTTTTTTATACTCGATCAGGGGACTTTGTTATACTCGACAAGGAGACTTTGTTGTAATCGATCAGGGGACTTTGTTATGCTCGATCTGGGGACTTTGTTATACTGGGCCAGGAGACTTTATTATACTCGATCAGGGGACTTTGTTATACTCGGTTCAGGGGACTTTGTTATACTCGTCTTGTGGGCTTTGTTATACTAGGATCAGGGGACTTCGTTATACTCGAACAGGGGAATTTGTCTTACTCGATCAAGGCCCTTTGTTATACTCGACCAGGGGACTTTGTTGTAATCGATCAGGGGAGTTTGTTGTGCTCGATCTGGGGACTTTGTTATACTGGGCCAGGAGACTTTGTTATACTCGATCAGGGGACTTTGTTATACTCGCTCAGGAGGCTTTGTTATACTCGATCAGGGGACTTTCGTATACTCGAGCAGGGGGCCTTGTTATACTCGATCAGGGGACTTTGCTATACTCGACCAGGGGTCTGTTTTATACTTGACCAATCGACTTTGTTGTACTCGATGAGGGGCCATTGTTATACTCGATCAGGGGACTTTTTTATATTCGACCAGAGTACTTTGTTATACTCGATCAAGGGGATATGTTATACCCGATCAGGGGGCTTTGTTATACTCAACCAGAGGTCTTTGTTATACTCGATCAGGGGACTTTGTTATACTCAATCAGGGGACTTTGTTTTACTCGATTAGGGGCCTTTGTTATACTCGATGAGGTGGCTTTCTTATACTCGACCAGGGGACTTTGTTATACTCGATCAGGGAACTTTGTTATATTCGACCAGGGGACTTTTTTATAATTAATCAGGGGACTTTGTCATTCTCGATCAGTGGACTTTCCTATATTTGACCAATGGACGATGCTATACTCAATGAGGGGCTTTTGTTATACTCGATGTGGGGCCTTTGTTATACTCGATCAGGGACTTTGTTATACTCGACCAGGGGACTTTGTTATACTCGATCAGGGGACTTTTTTATACTCGACCAGAGGACTTTGTAATACTAATATCAGGGGACTTTGTTATTCTCGACCAGGGGACTTTGTTATACTCGACCAGAGGCCTTTGTTATACTCGGTCAGGGGACTTTGTTATAATCGATCAGAGGGCTTTGTTATGCTCGATCTGGGGACTTTGATATACTGGGCCAGGAGACTTTGTTATACTCGATCAGGGGATGTGTTATACTCGAAGAGGGGACTTTGTCTTACTCGATCAGGGCCCTTTGTTATACTCGACCAGGGGACTTTGTTGTAATCGATCAGGGGACTTTGTTATGCTCGATCTGGGGACTTTGTTATACTGGGCCAGCAGACTTTGTTACACTCGATCAGGGGACTTTGTTATACTCGCTCAGGAGTCTTTGGTATACTCGATCAGGGGACTTTCGTATACTCGAGCAGGGGGCTTTGTTATACTCGATCAGGGGACTTTGTTATACTCGATCCGGCGGCTTTGTTATACTCGATCAGGGGACTTTGCTATACTCGACCAGGGGTCTGTTATATACTTGACCAATCGACTTTGTTGTACTCGATGAGGGGCCATTGTTATACTCGATCAGAGGACTTTCTTATACTCGCCCAGAGGACTTTGTTATACTCGACCAGGGGGCCTTTGTTATACTCGATTAGAAAACTTTATTATACTCGACCAGAACACTTTGTTATACTCGATGAAGGGACTTTTGTTATACTCGATCAGGGGACTTTGTTATACTCGACCAGGGGCCTTTGTTATACTCGATCACCGGACTTTGTTATACTCGATAAGGTAACATTGTTATACTCGATAAGGGGAATTTGTTAGACTCGAACAGGGGACTTAGTTATACTCGACCAGGGGACTTTGTTATACTCGATCAGGGGATGTGTTATACTCGAACAGGGGACTTTATCTTACTCGATCAGGGCCCTTTGTTATACTCGACCAGTGGACTTTGTTGTAATCGATCAGGGGACTTTGTTATGCTCGATCTGGGGACTTTGTTATACTGTTCCAGGAGACTTTGTTACACTCGATCAGGGGACTTTGTTATACTCGCTCAGGAGGCTTTGTTATACTCGATCAGGGGACTTTCGTATACTCGAGCAGGGGGCTTTGTTATACTCGATCAGGGGACTTTGTTATACTCGATCCGGAGGCTTTGTTATACTCGATCAGAGGACTTTGCTATACTCGACCAGGGGTCTGTTTTATACTTGACCAATCGACTTTGTTGTTCTCGATGAGGGGCCATTGTTATACTCGATCAGAGAACTTTCTTATACTCGCCCAGAGGACTTTGTTATACTCGACCAGGGGCCTTTGTTATACTCGATTAGAAAACTTTATTATACTCGACCTGAACACTTGTTATACTCGATAAAGGGACTTTTGTTATACTCGATCAGGGGACTATGTTATACTCGACCAGGGGCCTTTGTTATACTCGATCACCGGACTTTGGTATACTCGATAAGGTAACTTTGTTATACTTGATAAGGGGAATTTGTTAGACTCGAACAGGGGACTTAGTTATACTCGACCAGGGGACTTTGTTATACTCGATTAGGCGGCTTTGTTAAACTCGATCGGGGGCCTTTGTTATACTAGATCAGTGGACTCTGTTATACTCGATGAGGGGCCTTTTTTGGACTCGATCAGGGGCCTTTGTTTTACTCGATCAGGGGATATTGTTATACTCGATCAGGGGACTTTCTTATACTTGAGCAGGGGGCTGTGTTATACTCGATCAGGGGACTTTGTTATACTCGATGAGGAGGCTTTGTAATACTCGATCAGGTGACTTTGCCTTACTCGACCAGGGGACTTTGTTATACTCGACCTAGGGACTTTTTTATACTTGACCAATGGACGTTGTCATACTCGATGAGGGGCCTTTGTTATACTCGATGAGGGGCCTTATTTATACTAGATCAGGGGACTTTGTTATACTCGATTAGGGGCCTTTTTTAGACTCGATTACGGGCCTTTGTTATACTCAATCAGGGGACTTTGTTCTACTCGATCAGGGGACTTACTTATACTCAAGCAGTGGGCTTTGTTATACTCGATCAGGGGACTTTGTTATACTCACTCAGGAGGCTTTGTTATACTCGATCAGGAGACTTTGTTATACTCTATGAGGAGGCTTTGTTATACTCTATGAGGGGCCTTTGTTATACTTGACCAGGGGCCTTTGTTATACTTGACCAGAGGCCTTTGTTATACTCGATTAGAAGACTTTGTTATACTCGACCAGGGGACTTTGTTATACTCCACCAGGGACTTTGTTATTGTCGATCAGGGGATATGTTATACTCGATCAGGGGACTTTGTTATACTCGGTTCAGGGGACTTTGTTATACTCGTCTAGTGGGCTTTGTTATACTAGGATCAGGGGACCTCGTTATACTCGAACAGGGGACTTTGTCTTACTCGATCAGGGCCCTTTGTTATACTCGACCAGGGGACTTTGTTGTAATCGATCAGGGGACTTTTTATGCTCGATCTGGGGACTTTGTTATACTGGGCCAGGAGACTTAGTTATACTCGATCAGGGGACTTTGTTATACTCGCTCAGGAGGCTTTGTTATAATCGATCAGGGGACTTTCGTATACTCGAGCAGGGGGCTTTGTTATACTCGATCAGGGGACTTTGTTATACTCGATCCGGAGGCTTTGTTATACTCGATCAGGGGACTTTGCTATACTCGACCAGGGGTCTGTTTTATACTTGACCAATCGACTTTGTTGTACTCGATGAGGGGCCATTGTTATACTCGATCAGGGGACTTTTTTATACTCGACCAGAGTACTTTGTTATACTCGATCAAGGGGATATGTTATACCCGATCAGGGTACTTTGTTATACTCAACCAGAGGACTTTGTTATACTCGACCAGGGGACTTTGTTATACTCGATCTGGGGACTTTTTTATACTCGACCAGAGGACTTTGTTATACTAATATCAGGGGACTTTGTTATTCTCGACCAGGGGACTTTGTTATACTCGACCAGAGGCCTTTGTTATACTCGGTCAGGGGACTTTGTTATAATCGATCAGAGAACTTTGTTATGCTCGATCTGGGGACTTTGATATACTGGGCCAGGAGACTTTGTTATACTCGATCAGGGGATGTGTTATACTCGAACATGGGACTTTGTCTTACTCGATCAGGGCCCTTTGTTATACTCGACCAGGGGACTTTGCTGTAATCGATCAGGGGACTTTGTTATGCTCGATCTGGGGACTTTGTTATACTAGATGAGGGGCTTTGTTATACTCGATTAGGGGCCTTTTTAGACTCGATCACGGACCTTTGTTATACTCAATCAGGGGCCTTTGTTATACTCGATCAGGGGACTTTGTTATACTCGACCAGGGGACTTTGTTATACTCGATCAGGGGACTTTTTTATACTCGACCAGAGGACTTTGTTATACTAATATCAGGGGACTTTGTTATTCTCGACCAGGGGACTTTGTTATATTCGACTAGAGGCCTTTGTTATACTCGGTCAGGTGACTTTGTTATAATCGATAAGAGGACTTTGTTATGCTCGATCTGGGGACTTTGATATACTGGGCCAGGAGACTTTGTTATACTCGATCAGGGGATTTGTTATACTCGATCAGAGGACTTTGCTATACTCGACCAGGGGACTATTTTATACTTGACCAATGGACTTTGTTGTACTCGATGAGGGGCCATTGTTATACTCGATCAGGGGACTTTTTTATACTCGACCAGAGTACTTTGTTGTACTCGATCAAGGGGATATGTTATACCCGATCAGGGGACTTTGTTATACTCAACCAGAGGACTTTGTTATACTCGATCAGGGGACTTTGTTATAATCAATTAGGGGACTTTGTTTTACTCGATTAGGGGCCTTTGTTATACTCGATGAGGGGGCTTTCTTATACTCGACCAGGGGCTTTGTTATACTCGATCAGGGAACTTTGTTATACTCGACCAGGGGACTTTTTTATAATTAATCAGGGGACTTTGTCATTCTCGATCAGTGGACTTTCCTATATTTGACCAATGGACTTGCCAGTACTCAATGAGGCTTTTTAGAGGCCATACCTCGGACACGAGGCCTTGTTAAGGCCGATCAGGACTTTTGTTATACTCATCAGGATTTCGGTTATACCCATCAGGACTTTTTTATACTCGCTGACCAGGAGGATTCTCATAAGTACTAATATCAGGGACTGTTGGCCTCTAATCAGGACTAAGTAATTTTTCGACCAGAGCTCCTTTTGTTATACCTGGTCAGGGATTCTATATAATCGATCAGGAGTGACTTTGTTGGTACCGATCTGGGGAATTCGTTATACTGGGGCCAGGAGACTTTGTTATATCTGATCAGGGATGTTATACTCGATCATGGGGGACTTTGTGGTTATACTCGGACCAGGACTTGCCGGGTACTTCCCGATCAGGGAACTTTGTTATTCTCGATCAGGGGACTTTGTTATACTCGTCCAGGGGGCTTTGTTATACTCGATCAGGGCACTTTGTTATACTCGATCAGTGGACTTTGTCTTACTCGATCAGGGCCCTTTGCTATACTCGACCAGGGGACTTTGTTATACACGACCATGGGACTTTGTTATTCTCGATTAGGCGGCTTTGTTATATTCAATCAGGGGACTTTGTTATACTCGATGAGGGGCCTTTGTTATACTCGATCAGGGGCCTTTGTTATACTAGATAAGGGACTTTGTTATACTCGATTAGGGGCCTTTTTAGACTCGATCACGGACCTTTGTTATACTCAATCAGGAGCCTTTGTTATACTCGATCAGGGGACTTTGTTATACTCGACCAGGGGACTTTGTTATACTCGATCAGGGGACTTTTTTATACTCGACCAGAGGACTTTGTTATACTAATATCAGGGGACTTTGTTATTCTCGACCAGGGGACTTTGTTATACTCGACCAGAGGCCTTTGTTATACTCGATCAGGGGACTTTGTTATAATCGATCAGAGGACTTTGTTATGCTCGATCTGGGGACTTTGATATACTGGGCCAGGAGACTTTCTTATACTCGATCAGGGGATGTGTTATACTCGAAGAGGGGACTTTGTCTTACTCGATCAGGGCCCTTTGTTATACTCGACCAGGGGACTTTGTTGTAATCGATCAGGGGACTTTGTTATGCTCGATCTGGGGACTTTGTTATATTGGGCCAGGAGACTTTGTTACACTCGATCAGGGGACTTTGTTATACTCGCTCAGGACGCTTTGTTATACTCGATCAGGGGACTTTCATATACTCGAGCAGGGGGCTTTGTTATACTCGATCAGGGGACTTTGTTATACTCGATCCGGAGGCTTTGTTATACTCGATCAGGGGACTTTGCTATACTCGACCAGGGGTCTGTTTTATACTTGACCAATCGACTTTGCTGTACTCGATGAGGGGCCATTGTTATACTCGATCAGGGGACTTTTTTATACTCGACCAGCGTACTTTGTTATACCAATTAGGGCCTCTTTGTTACTCAGATTAAAAACTTATTATGTCGACCAGAACACTCTTTTGTTATACTCGAAGTGAAGGAATTTCGTTATACTTCCGATCAGGGACTTGTTATACTCTAACCAGGCCTTTTGTTATACCTCTCGATCACCGACTCTGTTATACCTGATAAGGTAATCTTATAGTACCCGATATGTAAATTTTGTTAAACCCGATCGGGGGGCCTTGTTATACTAGATCAGGTGGACTTGTTATACTCGATGAGGGCCTTTTTGGACTCAATTAGGGCCTTTTGTTTTTACCCGGGATCAGGGATTTTGTTATACTCGATCAGGACTTTCTTATACTTGGAGCAGAGGGCTGTTATACCTGGATCAGGGACTCTTGTTATACTCGATGAGGAGGCTTTTTGTTTACTCCCCGGATCAGGTGATCTTTGCCTTTACTCGACCTGGGGACTTTGTTATACTCGACCCAGTAATTTTTTGCGCTCTTTGACCAATGGACTTTGTTATACTCGATGAGGGGCCTTTGTTATACTCGATGAGGGGCCTTATTTATACTAGATCAGGGACTTTGTTATACTCGATTAGGGGCATTTTTTAGACTCGATTACGGTCCTTTGTTATACTCAATCAGGGGACTTTGTGATACTCGATCAGGGGACTTACTTATACTCAAGCAGTGGGCTTTGTTATACTCGATCAGGGGACTTTGTTATACTCGCTCAGGAGGCTTTGTTATACTCGATCAGGAGACTTTGTTATACTCTATGAGGAGGCTTTGTTATACTCGATGAGGGGCCTTTGTTATACTTGACCAGGGGCCTTTGTTATACTTGACCAGGGGCCTTTGTTATACTCGATTAGAAAACTTTGTTATACTCGACCAGGGGACTTTGTAATACTCCACCAGGGACTTTGTTATTGTCGATCAGGGGATATGTTATACTCGATACTCGACCAGGGGACTTTGTTATACTCCACCAGGGACTTTCTTATTGTCGATTAGGGGATATGTTATACTCGATCAGGGGACTTCGTTATACTCGAACAGGGGACTTTGTCTTACTCGATCAGGGCCCTTTGTTATACTCGACCAGGGGACTTTGTTGTAATCGATCAGGGGACTTTCTATGCTCGATCTGGGGACTTTGTTATACTGGGCCAGGAGACTTTGTTATACTCGATCAGGGGACTTTGTTATACTCGTTCAGGAGGCTTTGTTATACTCGATCAGGGGACTTTCGTATACTCGAGCAGGGGGCTTTGTTATACTCGATCAGGGGACTTTGTTATACTCGATCCGGAGGCTTTGTTATACTCGATCAGGGGACTTTGCTATACTCGACCAGGGGTCTGTTTTATACTTGACCAATCGACTTTGTTGTACTCGATGAGGGGCCATTGTTATACTCGATCAGGGGACTTTTTTATACTCGACCAGAGTACTTTGTTATACTCGATCAAGGGGATATGTTATACCCGACCAGGGTACTTTGTTATACTCAACCAGAGGACTTTGTTATACTCGACCAGGGGACTTTGTTTTACTCGATCTGGGGACTTTTTTATACTCGACCAGAGGACTTTGTGATACTAATATCAGGGGACTTTGTTATTCTCGACCAGGGGACTTTGTTATACTCGACCAGAGGCCTTTGTTATACTCGGTCAGGGGACTTTGTTATAATCGATCAGAGAACTTTGTTATGCTCGATCTGGGGACTTTGATATACTGGGCCAGGAGACTTTGTTATACTCGATCAGGGGATGTGTTATACTCGAACATGGGACTTTGTCTTACTCGATCAGGGCCCTTTGTTATACTCGACCAGGGGACTTTGCTGTAATCGATCAGGGGACTTTGTTATGCTCGATCTGGGGACTTTGTTATACTGGGCCAGGAGACTTTGTTTCACTCGATCAGGGGACTTTGTTATACTCGCTCAGGAGGCTTTGTTTTATTCGATCAGGGGACTTTCGTATACTCGAGCAGGGGGCTTTGTTATACTCGATCAGGGGACTTTGTTATACTCGATCCGGAGGCTTTGTTATACTCGATCAGGGGACTTTGCTATACTCGACCAGGGGTCTGTTTTATACTTGACCAATCGACTTTGTTGTACTCGATGAGGGGCCATTGTTATACTCGTTCAGGGGACTTTTTTATACTCGACCAGAGTACTTTGTTATACTCGATCAAGGGGATATGTTATACCCGATCAGGGGACTTTGTTATACTCAACCAGAGGACTTTGTTATACTCGATCAGGGGACTTTGTTATACTCAATCAGGGGACTTTGTTTTACTCGATTAGGGGCCTTTGTTATACTTGGTGAGGGGGCTTTCTTATACTCGACCAGGGGACTTTGTTATACTCGATCAGGGAACTTTGTTATATTCGACCAGGGG
Organism: Homarus americanus; assembly: GCF_018991925.1. NCBI lineage: Eukaryota > Metazoa > Arthropoda > Malacostraca > Decapoda > Nephropidae > Homarus > Homarus americanus. The sequence continues at coordinate 10,250 of NW_024732847.1, forward strand.
ACTTTTTTATAATTAATTAGGGGACTTTGTCATTCTCGATGAGTGGACTTTCCCATATTTGACCAATGGACTTTGCTATACTCAATGAGGGGCTTTTGTTATACTCGATGTGGGGCCTTTGTTATACTCGATCAGGGGACTTTGTTATACTCAACCAGGGGACTTTGTTATACTCGATCAGGGGACTTTTTTATACTCGACCAGAGGACTTTGTTATACTAATATCAGGGGACTTTGTTATTCTCGACCAGGGTACTTTGTTATACTCGACCAGAGGCCTTTTTTATACTCGGTCAGGTGACTTTGTTATAATCGATCAGAGGACTTTGTTATGCTCGATCTGTGGACTTTGATATACTGGGCCAGGAGACTTTGTTGTACTCGATCAGGGGATGTGTTATACTCGATCATGGGGACTTTGTTATACTGGACCAGGGGACTTTGTTATACTCGATCAGGGGACTTTGTTATTCTCGATCAGGGGACTTTGTTATACTCGTCCAGGGGCTTTGTTATACTCGATCAGGGGACTTTGTTATACTCGATCAGGGGACTTTGTCTTACTCGATCAGGGCCCTTGCTATACTCGACCAGGGGACTTTGTTATACACGACCATGGGACTTTGTTATTCTCGATTAGGCGGCTTTGATATACTCAATCAGGGGACTTTGTTATACTCGATGAGGGGCCTTTGTTATACTCGATCCGGGGCCTTTGTTATACTAGATGAGGGACTTTGTTATACTCGATTAGGGGCCTTTTTAGACTCGATCACGGACCTTTGTTATACTCAATCAGGGGACTTTGTTATACTCGATCAGGGGAATTTCTTATACTCGAGCAATGGGCTTTGCTATGCTCGATCAGGGGACTTTGTTATACTCGATCTGGAGGCTTTGTTATACTCGATCATGGGACTTTGTTATACTCAACCAGGGGACTTTGTTATACTCGATCAGGGGAATTTGTTATACTCGACCACGGGACTTTTTTATACCTGACCAATGGACTTTGTTATACTCGATGAGGGGCCTTTGTTATACTTGACCAGGGGCCTTTGTTATACTCGATTAGAAAGCTTTGTTATACTCGACCAGGGGACTTTTTTATACTCCACCAGGGACTTTGTTATACTCGATCAGGGGATATGTTTTACTCGATCAGGGGACTTTGTTATACTCGGTTCAGGGGACTTTGTTGTATTTGTCTAGTGGCTTTGTTATACTAGGATGAGGGGACTTTGTTATACTCGATCAGGGGACTTTGTCTTACTCGATCAGGGCCCTTTGTTTTACTCGACCAGGGACTTTGTTGTAATCGATCAGGGGACTTTGTTATGCTCGATCTGGGGACGTTGTTATACTGGGCCAGGAGAAATTGTTATTCTCGAACAGGGGATATGTTATACTCGATCAGGGGACTTTGTTATACTGGACCCGGGGACTTTGTTATACTCGATCAGTGGACTTTGTTATTCTCGATCAGGGGACTTTGTTATTCTCGTCCAGGGGACTTTGTTATACTCGACCAGAGGCCTTTGTTATACTCGGTCAGGGGACTTTGTTATAATCGATCAGGGGACTTTGTTATACTCGATCAGGGGACTTTGTTATACTCGTCCAGGGGTCTTTGTTATACTCGATCAGGGGACTTTCTTATACTCGATCAGGGGACTTTGTCTAACTCGATCAGGGCCTTTTGCTATACTCGACCAGGGGACTTTGTTATAATCAATCAGGGGACTTTATTATACTGGGCCAAGAGACTCTTTTATACTCGATCAGCGGACTTTGTTATACTGGACCAGGTGACTTTTTTATACTCGATAAGGGGACTTTGTTATACTCGTCCAGGGGGCTTTGTTATACTCGATCAGGGGACTTTGTTATACTCGATTAGAAAACTTTGTTATACTCCACCAGGGACTTTGTTATTGTCGATCAGGGGATATGTTATACTCGATCAGGGGACTTTGTTATACTCGGTTTGGGGACTTTGTTATACTCGTCTAGTGGGCTTTGTTATACTAGGATCAGCGGACTTCGTTATACTCGAACAGGGGACTTTGTCTTACTCGATCAGGGCCCTTTGTAATACTCGACCAGGGGATTTTGTTGTAATCGATCAGGGGACTTTGTTATGCTCGATCTGGGGACTTTGTTATACTGGGCCAGGAGACTTTGTTATACTCGATCACGGGACTTTGTTATACTCGCTCAGGAGGCTTTGTTATACTCGATCAGGGGACTTTCTTATACTCGAGCAGGGGGCTTTGTTATACTCGATCAGGGGACTTTGTTATAGTCGATCAGGAGGCTTTGTTATACTCGATCAGAGGACTTTGCTATACTCGACCAGGGGACTATTTTATACTTGACCAATGGACTTTGTTGTACTCGATGAGGGGCCATTGTTATACTCGATCAGGGGACTTTTTATACTCGACGGAAGTACTTTGTTAATACTCGATCAAGGATATGTATACCCCGTCAGGGGACTTCGTTATACTCAACCAGAGGACTTTGTTATACTCGATCAGGGGACTTTGTTATAATCAATCAGGGGACTTTGTTTTACTCGATTAGGGGCCTTTGTTATACTCGATGAGGGGGCTTTCTTATACTGGACCAGGGGGCTTTGTTATACTCGATCAGGGAACTTTGTTATACTCGACCAGGGGACTTTTTTATAATTAATCAGGGGACTTTTCTCGATCAGTGGACTTTCCTATATTTGACCAATGGACTTTGCTATACTCAATGAGGGGCTTTTGTTATACTCGATGAGGGGCCTTTGTTATACTCGATCAGGGGTCTTTGTTATACTCGACCAGGGGACTTTGTTATACTCGATCAGGGGACTTTTTTATACTCGACCAGAGGACTTTGTTATACTAATATCAGGGGACTTTGTTATTCTCGACCAGGACCAGAACTTTGTTATACCTTTGTTATACTCGGTCAGGGGACTTTGTTATAATCGATCAGAGGACTTTGTTATGCTCGATCTGGGGAATTTGTTATACTGGGCCAGGAGACTTTGTTATATTCGATCAGGGGATGTGTTATACTCGATCATGGGGACTTTGTTATACTGGACCAGGGGACTTTGTTATACTCGATCAGGGAACTTTGTTATTCTCGATCAGGGGACTTTGTTCTTCTCGTCCAGGGGGCTTTGTTATACTCGATCAGGGCATTTTGTTATACTCGATCAGGGGACTTTGTCTTACTCGATCAGGGCCCTTTGCTATACTCGACCAGGGGACTTTGTTATACACGACCATGGGACTTTATTATTCTCGATTAGGCGGCTTTGTTATACTCAATCAGGGGACTTTGTTATACTCGATGACGGGCCTTTGTTATACTCGATCAGGGGCCTTTGTTATACTCGATCAGGGGCCTTTGTTATACGAGATGAGGGGCTTTGTTATACTCGATTAGGGGCCTTTTTATACTCGATCACGGACCTTTGTTATACTCAATCAGGGGCCTTTGTTATACTCGATCAGGGGACTTCGTTATACTCGAGCAGGGGACTTTGTTATACTCGACCAGGGTACTCTGTTATACTCGATCAGGGGACTTTTTTATACTCGACCAGAGGACTTTGTTATACTAATATCAGGGGACTTTGTTATTCTCGACCAGGGGACTTTGTTATACTCGACCAGAGGCCTTTGTTATACTCGGTCAGGTGACTTTGTTATAATCAATCAGAGGACTTTGTTATGCTCGATCTGGGGACTTTGATATACTGGGCCAGGAGACTTTGTTATACTCGATCAGGGGATTTGTTATACTCGATCAGAGGACTTTGCTATACTCGACCAGGGGACTATTTTATACTTGACCAATGGACTTTGTTGTACTCGATGAGGGGCCATTGTTATACTCGATCAGGGGACTTTTTTATACTCGACCAGAGTACTTTGTTGTACTCGATCAAGGGGATATGTTATACCCGATCAGGGGACTTTGTTATACTCAACCAGAGTACTTTGTTATACTCGATCAGGGGACTTTGTTATAATCAATCAGGGGACTTTGTTTTACTCGATTAGGGGCCTTTGTTATACTCGATGAGGGGGCTTTCTTATACTCGACCAGGGGGCTTTGTTATACTCGATCAGGGAACTTTGTTATACTCGACCAAGGGACTTTTATATAATTAATCAGGGGACTTTGTCATTCTCGTTCAGTGGACTTTCCTATATTTGACCAATGGACTTTGCTATACTCAATGAGGGGCTATTGTTATACTCGATGAGGGCCCTTTGTTATTGTCGATCAGGGGACTTTGTTATACTCGACCAGGGGACTTTGTTATACTCGATCAGGGGACTTTTTTATACTCGACCAGAGGACTTTGTTATACTAATATCAGGGGACTTTGTTATTCTTGACCAGGGGACTTTGTTATACTCGACCAGAGGCCTTTGTTATACTCGGTCAGGGGACTTTGTTATAATCGATCAGAGGACTTTGTTATGCTCGATCTGGGGAATTTGTTATACTGGGCCAGGAGACTTTGTTATATTCGATCAGGGGATGTGTTATACTCGATCATGGGGACTTTGTTATACTGGACCAGGGGACTTTGTTATACTCGATCAGGGAACTTTGTTATTCTCGATCAGGGGACTTTGTTCTACTCGTCCAGGGGGCTTTGTTATACTCGATCAGAGGCACTGTTACCGACTCGATCAGGGACTTTGTTATACTAGGCCGGACTTTGTTATACTCGATCAAGACTTTTTGCCATAAACCGGAGATTTATACTAATATGGGGACTTTTAAACATTCTCGACGAGACTTTGTTGCTCACTGCTGGTGAAGGCCTTTTGTATACTCGGTCAGGGGACTTTGTTATAATCGATCAGAGGGCTTTGTTATGCTCGATCTGGGGACTTTGATATACTGGGCCAGGAGACTTTGTTATACTCGATCAGGGGATGTGTTATACTCGAAGAGGGGACTTTGTCTTACTCGATCAGGGCCCTTTGTTATACTCGACCAGGGGACTTTGTTGTAATCGATCAGGGGACTTTGTTATGCTCGATCTGGGGACTTTGTTATACTGGGCCAGCAGACTTTGTTACACTCGATCAGGGGACTTTGTTATACTCGCTCAGGAGTCTTTGGTATACTCGATCAGGGGACTTTCGTATACTCGAGCAGGGGGCTTTGTTATACTCGATCAGGGGACTTTGTTATACTCGATCCGGCGGCTTTGTTATACTCGATCAGGGGACTTTGCTATACTCGACCAGGGGTCTGTTATATACTTGACCAATCGACTTTGTTGTACTCGATGAGGGGCCATTGTTATACTCGATCAGAGGACTTTCTTATACTCGCCCAGAGGACTTTGTTATACTCGACCAGGGGGCCTTTGTTATACTCGATTAGAAAACTTTATTATACTCGACCAGAACACTTTGTTATACTCGATGAAGGGACTTTTGTTATACTCGATCTGGGGACTTTGTTATACTCGACCAGGGGCCTTTGTTATACTCGATCACCGGACTTTGTTATACTCGATCACCGGACTTTGTTATACTCGATAAGGTAACTTTGTTATACTCGATAAGGGGAATTTGTTAGACTCGAACAGGGGACTTAGTTATACTCGACCAGGGGACTTTGTTATACTCGATCAGAGGATGTGTTATACTCGAACAGGGGACTTTGTCTTACTAGATCAGGGCCCTTTGTTATACTCGACCAGTGGACTTTGTTGTAATCGATCAGGGGACTTTGTTATGCTCGATGTGGGGACTTTGTTATACTGTTCCAGGAGACTTTGTTACACTCGATCAGGGGACTTTGTTATACTCGCTTAGGAGGCTTTGTTATACTCGATCAGGGGACTTTTTTATACTCCACCAGGGACTTTGTTATACTCGATCAGGGGATATGTTTTACTCGATCAGGGGACTTTGTTATACTCGGTTCAGGGGACTTTGTTGTATTTGTCTAGTGGGCTTTGTTATACTAGGATGAGGGGACTTTGTTATACTCCATCAGGGGACTTTGTCTTACTCGATCAGGGACCTTTGTTATACTCGACCAGGGGACTCTGTTGTAATCGATCAGGGGACTTTGTTATGCTCGACCTGGGAACGTTGTTATACTAGGCCAGGAGACCTTGTTATACTCGAACAGGGGATATGTTATACTCGATCAGGGGACTTTGTTATACTGGACCCGGGGGCTTTGTTATACTCGATCAGTGGACTTTGTTATACTCGATCAGGGAACTTTGTTATTCTCGTCCAGGGGACTTTGTTATACTCGACCAGAGGCCTTTGTTATACTCCGTCAGGGGACTTTGTTATAATCGATCAGGGGACTTTGTTATGCTCGATCTAGGGACTTTGTTATAGTTCGCCAGGAGACTTTGTTATACTCGATCAGGGGATGTGTTATACTCGATCAGGGGACTTTGTTATACTGGACCAGGGGCCTTTGTTTTACTCGATCAGGGGACTTTGTTATACTCGATCGAAACAATATTCTCGTCCAGGGGCTTTGTTATACTCGATCAGGGGACTTTGTTATACTCGATCAGGGGACTTTATTTATACTCGAAATGGTTTAATTTGACATACTCAGTCAGGGGACTTTTTGTTATACTCGATCAGAGGACTTTCTTATACTCCTTAGGGACTTTGTTATACTAGAGCCAGGGGCCTTTGTTATACTCGATTAAGCTTTGTTATACTCGTAGAACACTTTATATCGATGAAGGGACTTTTGTTATACTCGATCAGGGGACTTTGTTATACTCGACCAGGGGCCTTTGTTATACTCGATCGCCGGACTTTGTAATACTCGATAAGGTAACTTTGTTATACTCGATAAGGGGAATTTGTTACACTCGAACAAAGGACTTAGTTATACTCGACCAGGGGACTTTTTTATACTCGATTAGGCGGCTTTGTTAAACTCGATCGGGGGCCTTTGTTATACTAGATCAGTGGACTCTGTTATACTCGATGAGGGGCCTTTTTTGGACTCGATCAGGGGCCTTTGTTTTACTCGATCAGGGGATTTTGTTATACTCGATTATGGGACTTTCTTATACTCGATCAGGGGACTTTTTTATACTCGATCAGGGGACTTTGTTATACTCGACAAGGAGACTTTGTTGTAATCGATCAGGGGACTTTGTTATGCTCGATCTGGGGACTTTGTTATACTGGGCCAGGAGACTTTATTATACTCGATCAGGGGACTTTGTTATACTCGGTTCAGGGGACTTTGTTATACTCGTCTTGTGGGCTTTGTTATACTAGGATCAGGGGACTTCGTTATACTCGAACAGGGGAATTTGTCTTACTCGATCAAGGCCCTTTGTTATACTCGACCAGGGGACTTTGTTGTAATCGATCAGGGGAGTTTGTTGTGCTCGATCTGGGGACTTTGTTATACTGGGCCAGGAGACTTTGTTATACTCGATCAGGGGACTTTGTTATACTCGCTCAGGAGGCTTTGTTATACTCGATCAGGGGACTTTCGTATACTCGAGCAGGGGGCCTTGTTATACTCGATCAGGGGACTTTGCTATACTCGACCAGGGGTCTGTTTTATACTTGACCAATCGACTTTGTTGTACTCGATGAGGGGCCATTGTTATACTCGATCAGGGGACTTTTTTATATTCGACCAGAGTACTTTGTTATACTCGATCAAGGGGATATGTTATACCCGATCAGGGGGCTTTGTTATACTCAACCAGAGGTCTTTGTTATACTCGATCAGGGGACTTTGTTATACTCAATCAGGGGACTTTGTTTTACTCGATTAGGGGCCTTTGTTATACTCGATGAGGTGGCTTTCTTATACTCGACCAGGGGACTTTGTTATACTCGATCAGGGAACTTTGTTATATTCGACCAGGGGACTTTTTTATAATTAATCAGGGGACTTTGTCATTCTCGATCAGTGGACTTTCCTATATTTGACCAATGGACGATGCTATACTCAATGAGGGGCTTTTGTTATACTCGATGTGGGGCCTTTGTTATACTCGATCAGGGACTTTGTTATACTCGACCAGGGGACTTTGTTATACTCGATCAGGGGACTTTTTTATACTCGACCAGAGGACTTTGTTATACTAATATCAGGGGACTTTGTTATTCTCGACCAGGGGACTTTGTTATACTCGACCAGAGGCCTTTGTTATACTCGATCAGGGGACTTTGTTATAATCGATCAGAGGACTTTGTTATGCTCGATCTGGGGACTTTGATATACTGGGCCAGGAGACTTTCTTATACTCGATCAGGGGATGTGTTATACTCGAAGAGGGGACTTTGTCTTACTCGATCAGGGCCCTTTGTTATACTCGACCAGGGGACTTTGTTGTAATCGATCAGGGGACTTTGTTATGCTCGATCTGAGGACTTTGTTATAATGGGCCAGGAGACTTTGTTACACTCGATCAGGGGACTTTGTTATACTCGCTCAGGAGTCTTTGTTATACTCGATCAGGGGACTTTCGTATACTCGAGCAGGGGGCTTTGTTATACTCGATCAGGGGACTTTGTTATACTCGATCCGGCGGCTTTGTTATACTCGATCAGGGGACTTTGCTATACTCGACCAGGGGTCTGTTTTATACTTGACCAATCGACTTTGTTGTACTCGATGAGGGGCCATTGTTATACTCGATCAGAGGACTTTCTTATACTCGCCCAGAGGACTTTGTTATACTCGACCAGGGGGCCTTTGTTATACTCGATTAGAAAACTTTATTATACTCGACCAGAACACTTTGTTATACTCGATGAAGGGACTTTTGTTATACTCGATCAGGGGACTTTGTTATACTCGACCAGGGGCCTTTGTTATACTCGATCACCGGACTTTGTTATACTCGATAAGGTAACATTGTTATACTCGATAAGGGGAATTTGTTAGACTCGAACAGGGGACTTAGTTATACTCGACCAGGGGACTTTGTTATACTCGATCAGGGGATGTGTTATACTCGAACAGGGGACTTTATCTTACTCGATCAGGGCCCTTTGTTATACTCGACCAGTGGACTTTGTTGTAATCGATCAGGGGACTTTGTTATGCTCGATCTGGGGACTTTGTTATACTGTTCCAGGAGACTTTGTTACACTCGATCAGGGGACTTTGTTATACTCGCTCAGGAGGCTTTGTTATACTCGATCAGGGGACTTTCGTATACTCGAGCAGGGGGCTTTGTTATACTCGATCAGGGGACTTTGTTATACTCGATCCGGAGGCTTTGTTATACTCGATCAGAGGACTTTGCTATACTCGACCAGGGGCCTGTTTTATACTTGACCAATCGACTTTGTTGTACTCGATGAGGGGCCATTGTTATACTCGATCAGAGGACTTTCTTATACTCGCCCAGAGGACTTTGTTATACTCGACCAGGGGCCTTTGTTATACTCGATTAGAAAACTTTATTATACTCGACCAGAACACTTTGTTATACTCGATGAAGGGACTTTTGTTATACTCGATCAGGGGACTTTGTTATACTCAACCAGGGGCCTTTGTTATACTCGATCACCGGACTTTGTTATACTCGATCACCGGACTTTGTTATACTCGATAAGGTAACTTTGTTATACTCGATAAGGGGAATTTGTTAAACTCGATCGGGGGCCTTTGTTATACTAGATCAGTGGACTCTGTTATACTCGATGAGGGGCCTTTTTTGGACTCGATGAGGGGCCTTTGTTTTACTCGATCAGGGGATTTTGTTATACTCGATCAGGGGACTTTCTTATACTTGAGCAGGGGGCTGTGTTATACTCGATCAGGGGACTTTGTTATACTCGATGAGGAGGCTTTGTAATACTCGATCAGGTGACTTTGCCTTACTCGACCAGGGGACTTTGTTATACTCGACCTAGGGACTTTTTTATACTTGACCAATGGACGTTGTCATACTCGATGAGGGGCCTTTGTTATACTCGATGAGGGGCCTTATTTATACTAGATCAGGGGACTTTGTTATACTCGATTAGGGGCCTTTTTTAGACTCGATTACGGGCCTTTGTTATACTCAATCAGGGGACTTTGTGATACTCGATCAGGGGACTTACTTATACTCAAGCAGTGGGCTTTGTTATACTCGATCAGGGGACTTTGTTATACTCGCTCAGGAGGCTTTGTTATACTCGATCAGGAGACTTTGTTATACTCTATGAGGAGGCATTGTTATACTCTATGAGGGGCCTTTGTTATACTTGACCAGGGGCCTTTGTTTTACTCGATAAGAAAACTTTGTTATACTCGACAAGGAGACTTTGTTGTAATCGATCAGGGGACTTTGTTATGCTCGATCTGGGGACTTTGTTATACTGGGCCAGGAGACTTTATTATACTCGATCAGGGGACTTTGTTATACTCGGTTCAGGGGACTTTGTTATACTCGTCTAGTGGGCTTTGTTATACTAGGATCAGGGGACTTCGTTATACTCGAACAGGGGACTTTGTCTTACTCGATCAGGGCCCTTTGTTATACTCGACCAGAGGACTTTGTTGTAATCGATCAGGGGACTTTGTTATGCTCGATCTGGGGACTTTGTTATACTGGGCCAGGAGACTTTGTTATACTCGATCAGGGGACTTTGTTATACTCGCCCAGGAGGCTTTGTTATACTCGATCAGGGGACTTTCGTATACTCAAGCAGGGGGCTTTGTTATACTCGATCAGAGGACTTTGTTATACTCGATCAGGGGACTTTGCTACACTCGACCAGGGGTCTGTTTTATACTTGATCAATCGACTTTGTTGCACTCGATGAGGGGCCATTGTTATACTCAATCAGGGGACTTTTTTATACTCGACCAGAGTACTTTGTTATACTCGATCAAGGGGATATGTTA
>NW_024732848.1:5000-15812 GCF_018991925.1 Homarus americanus
TGGGGTGCTAGTGAGGGCTGGTGGAGCTAGTGGGGGCTATGGGGGGGCTGGTGAGGGGCTGGTGGGGACTGGTGAGGGCTGAGTGGGGGGTGTGGGGCTGGTGGGGTGCTGAGTGGGGGCTGGTGGGGTGCTAGTGAGGGCTGGTAGGGCTGAGTGGGGGCTAGTGAGGGGCTAGTGGGGGCTGGTGGGGGTGCTGGTGAGGGGCTAGTGGGGGTGCTAGTGGGGGTTGGTAGGGCTAGTGGGGGCTAGTGAGGGCTGAGTGGGGCTGAGTGGGGTGCTAGTGAGGCTGGTGGGGGTGCTAGTGGGGGCTGGTAGGGCTGGTGGGGGGCTGTTGAGGGGCTAGTGAGGGCTGGTGGGGGTGCTAGTGAGGGCTGGTAGGGCTAGTGAGGGCTAGTGGGGGTGCTAGTGAGGCTGGTAGGGCTAAGTGAGGGGCTGAGTGGGGTGCTAGTGAGGGCTGATGGGGGGCGGTTAGGTTTTTTCAGACAGTTTAATCAGTCATCAAATATTCAGTAACTTATGGTAATGTTTATTAAAGTTATCTCTCTCTCTCTCTCTCTCTCTCTCTCTCTTTCTGTGTGTGTGTGAAAGTGTTGGGCTCTCCCACACACACACACTCACACACACACACACACACACACACACATCAATTCTCATATATATGCACATTTCAATAAGCTCTCTGGGTGTTTGATTCTATCCTGTAGCATGCTTGGAGGTGATGCAGCATTTTAGTGGGATTATGCAGCATTTTTGGAGGTGGTGCAGCGTTTTGGAAGAGTTTTGCATAATTTTGGGGGTTTATGCAGCATTTTTGAAGGATTTGCAGGATTTTTGAAGGTATATGCAGCATTTTTGGTCGATGCTGTATTTTTAGGTTTATGCTGAATTTTGGGGTTGCAGCATTTTTTGAGTTTAGCATTTTTGAAGGGTCTGCAGCATTTTGAAGGATTTGCAGCATTTTTGAATGATTTGCAGCATTTTGAAGGGTTTGCAGCATTCTGACTAACACAGCAATGTGACTCAGGTCTCATATCACAGCAAAGCATATGCTGTTCTGATATTAATGCTGCCATTTGCTCTAAAAGTGTTTTTCCTGTTAAATCTAATGGAATTCCAGCTGTGACCTATCCTTCCTTTGTGTGGCTTCTTCTGCAAGTTCCCAGATTGGTTAGGTTAGGTTAGGGTTTGGTTAGGTTAGGTTGGGTCATATCAGGTCAGGTCAAATCAGGTTAGGTTAGGTTCAGATCAGGTCAGAACAGGTCAAGTCAATTCAAAATCAGGTCAGGTCAAATAAGGTCAGGTCCAAATTAGGTAGGTCAAATCAGGTCAGGTCAGGTCAAATTAGGTCAGGTCAGGTCCAAATCAGGTCAGGTCAAGTCTTAGCTCTTAGTCAAGTATCGTTAAGGACACTTGTGTAGTGAAGAGTGGCTGCTACCGGGTCATAGAGTAAGGTATTAGTGGAGGCAGACAGACAGACAGACAGATAGATAGATAAATAGACAGATAGACAGATAAATAGACAGACAGACAGACAGACAGATAGATAGATAAATGACAGATAAACAGATAAATAGACAGACAGACAGACAGACAGATAGATAAATAGACAGACAGACAGACGACAGACAGACAGACAGACAGCATCAAATATCAGGAAAAAATACTCAATCTTTTCATATTTTTCGCGATACAAAGAACTATATCTGCCCTCCCTACCTCCCCCCCCCTCCTCCCCCCTCCTCCACTCCCCCTCCCTCCCCCTCCCCTCCCTCCCCTCCCCTTCACCCCTGTACAAATCTTATTACACAACACGATGCAGGTAACCAATCAGTGAGAGACAGGTCGAGAGAGAGAGAGAGAGAGAGAAGAAGAGAGAGAGAGAGAGAGAGATATTCCAGGCACAGATCAGAAGACCAGTTTTAGTAATTGACACTCAGAATACAGTGCCACTCAGGTTGTGTAGTGTTAGGTTAGTGTTAGGTGTTAGTGTTAGTGTTGGTGTTGGTGGTTGGGTTGGTGTTAGTGTTGAGGTTAGTGTTGGTGTTAGTGTTAGTGTTGAGGTAGTGTGTTGGGTTAGTGTTGGTGTTGGTGTTGGGTTGGTGTTGAGTGTTGGTGTTGGTGTTGGTGTTGGTGTTGGGTTAGTGTTGGTGTTGGTGTTGGTGTTGGGTTTAGTGATGGGTTGAGTGTTAGGTTGGTGTCAGGTTAGTGTTAGGTTAGTGTTAGTGTTGGTGTTAGGTTATTGTTGGTGTTGGTGTTGGTGTTGGTGTTGGGTTAGTGTTGGTGTTAGTGTTAGTGTTGGGTTATTGTTAGTGTTGGTGTTGGTGTTGGGTTAGTGTTGGTGTTGGTTTTGGGTTAGTGTTGGGTTAGTGTTTGGTTGGTGTTGAGTGTTAGTGTTGAGTGTTAGTGTTGGGTTGGTGTTGGGTTGGTGTTGGTGTTGGTGTTGGTGTTGGGTTAGTGTTAGTGTTGAGTGTTGAGTGTTAGGTTGGTGTTGGGTTAGTGTTGGTGTTAGTGTTGGTGTTGGGTTGGTGTTGGGTTAGTGTTGGTGTTAGTGTTGGTGTTGGTGTTGGTGTTGAGTGTTGGTGTTAGTGTTAGTGTTGGAGTTTGGTGTTGGGTTGGTGTTGGTGTTGGAGGTTGGTGTTGGGTTGTTGTGTTTGGGTTAGTGTTGGGTTATTGTTGGTGTTGGGTTAGTGTTGGTGTTTGTTGATGTTGGTGTTGGGTTGGTGTTTGGGTTAGTGTTGGTGTTGGTGTTGGTGTTGGTGTTGGGTTGGTGTTAGTGTTAGTGTTGGTGTTGGTGTTGGTGTTAGTGTTGGTGTTGGTGTTGGTGGAGGTTAGTGTTGGTGTTAGTGTTGGGTTAGTGTTGAGTGATGTTAGTGTTAGGTTGGTGTTAGTGTTGGTGTTGGGTTGGTGTTAGTGTTAGATTGTTGGGTTGGTGTTGGTGTTAGTTAGTGTTGGGTTGGTGTTGAGTGTTGAATTGATGTTAGGTTAGTGTTAGGTTGGTGTTGGGTTAGGTTAGGTTGGTGTTAGGTTAGTGTTAGGTTAGTGTTGGGTTAGTGTTGAGGTTGGTGTTAGGTTGCTGTTAGGTTGGTGTTAGTGTTAGTGTTGGGTTATTTGTTTAGTGTTAGTGTTAGTGTTGGTGTTAGGTTAGTGTTAGTGTTGGTGTTGATGTGATGTTGGGTTGGTTAGTGTTGGGTTAGTGTTGGTTATTGTTGTTGGTTTAGTGTTAGTGTTTGTTGGTGTTGGTGTTGGTGTTAGGTTAGGTGTTGGGTTATTGTTGGTGTTAGTGTTAGGGTTAGTGTTATTGTTAGTGTTGGGTTGTTATTGTGTTAGTGTTAGTGTTGGGTTATTGTTAGTGGTAGTGTTGGTGTTGGGTTGGTGTTAGTGTTGAGTGTTAGGTTGGTGTTGGGTTAGTGTTAGGTTGGTGTTGGTGTTAGTGTTGGTGTTAGGTTAGTGTTAGTTAGTGTTGGTGTTGGTGTTGGGTTAGTGTTGGTGTTGGTGTTGGTGTTGGTGTTGGGTTATGTTGGTGTTGGTGTTTGGAGTGTTGGTGTTGGGTTATTGGTGTTGAATTTTGGGTTGTATGTTCGTGTTAGTGTTGGTGTTAGTGTTGTTGTTGGTGTTGGTGTTAGGTTATTGTTGGTGTTGGTGTTGGGTTGGTGTTGGTGTTAGTGTTGGTGTTGGTGTTGGGTTGGTGTTGGTGTTAGTGTTGGTGTTGGTGTTGGGTTGTTGTTGGTGTTGAGTAGTAGTGTTGGGTTGGTGTTGGTGTTGGTGTTAGGTTAGTGTTAGGTTGGTGTTAGGTTAGTGTTGGTGTTGGTGTTAGGTTGGTGTTGGGTTGGTGTTAGTGTTAGTGTTGGGTTAGTGTTGGGTTAGTGTTAGGTTGGTGTTGGTGTTGGTGTTGGTGTTGGGTTGGTGTTGGTGTTGGTGTTGGGTTGGTGTTGGGTTGGTGTTGGGTTGGTGTTGGTGTTGGTGTTGAGTGTTGGGTTGAGTGTTGGGTTGGTGTTAGGTTAGTGTTGGTGTTGGTGTTGGGTTAGTGTTGGTGTTAGTGTTGGTGTTGGTGTTGGGTTATTGTTAGTGTTAGTGTTAGTGTTGGTGTGGGTTATTGTTGGTGTTGAGTGTTGGGTTGTTGTTAGTGTTGTAGTGTTGGTGTTGGTGTTGTTGTTGGTGTTGGTGTTGGGTTATTGTTAGTGTTAGTGTTAGGTTGGTGTTGAGTGTTAGTGTTGGTGTTGGTGGGTTAGGTTAGTGTTGGTAGTGTTGGTGTTAGTGTTTGGGTTATTGTTGGTGTTGGTTTAGTGTTGGGGTTGGTGTTAGTGTTGGTGTTAGTGTTGGGTTGGTGTTGGGTTAGTGTTGGTGTTGGTGTTGGGTTAGTGTTAGGTTGGTGTTGGTGTTGGTGTTGGGTTGGTGTTGGGTTGGTGTTGGGTTGGTGTTGGTGTTGGTGTTGGGTTGGTGTTGAGTGTTGGTGTTGGTTAGTGTTGGGTTGGTGTTGGGTTGGTGTTGGTGTTGGTGTTGGTGTTGGGGTTGGTGTTGGGTTGGTGTTGGTTGAGTGGTGGTGTTGGTGTTGGTGTTGGGTTGGTGTTGGTGTTGGTGTTGGTGTTGGGTTGGTGTTGGGTTGGTGTTGGGTTAGTGTTGGTGGTGTTAGGTTAGTGTTGGTTAGTGTTGGTGTTAGTGTTAGTGTTGGGTTAGTGTTGAGTGTTAGTGTTAGGTTAGTGTTAGGTTGGTGTTGGGTTGGTGTTTGGTTGGTGTTGGGTTAGTGTTAGTGTTGGTGTTGGTATTGTTGGGTTGGTGTTGGGTTAGTGTTGGGTTAGTGTTGGTGTTAGTGTTAGTGTTAGGTTAGTGTTGGTGTTGGTGTTGTAGTGTTGGGTTAGTGTTTGGGTTAGTGTTAGTGTTGGTGTTAGTGTTGTTAGTGTTGGGTTGGTGTTAGTGTTGGTGTTAGTGTTGAGTTGAGTGTTGGGTTAGTGTTAGTGTTGGTGTTGAGTGTTGGGTTAGTGTTGGGTTGGTGTTAGGTTGGTGTTGGTGTTGAGTGTTGAGTGTTGGGTTAGTGTTGGTGTTAGTGTTGGTGTTGAGTTGGTGTTGGGTTTAGTGTTGGTGTTGGTGTTGGTGTTGGGTTGGTGGTTGAGTGTTGGTGTTGGGTTAGTGTTGGGTTGGTGTTAGGTTTAGTGTTGAGTGTTGGTGTTGAGTGTTGGGTTGGTGTTAGGTTGGTGTTGGGTTGGTGTTGGTGTTGGTGTTGGGTTGGTGTTGAGTGTTGGTGTTGGTGTTGGGTTGTTGTTGGTGTTGGTGTTGGTGTTGGTGTTGGGTTGTTGTTGGTGTTGGTGTTTGGGTTGTTGTTCGTGTTGGTGTTGGTGTTGGTGGTATTGTTGAGTGTTAGTGTTGGGTTATTGTTAGTGTTGGTGTTGGGTTGTGTTGAGTGTTAGTGTTGGTGTTAGTGTTAGTGTTGGGTTGGTGTTTGAGTGTTGAGTGTTGGTAGTGTTGGGTTATTGTTGAGTGTTGGTATTGGTGTGGGTTAGTGTTAGTGTTAGTGTTAGTGTTGGGTTAGTGTTAGGTTGGTGTTGGAGTTAGTGTTGGTGTTGATGTTGGGTTGGTGTTGGGTTGGTGTTGGTGTTGGTGTTGGGTTGGTGTTGGGTTGGTGTTGGTGTTGGTGTTGGGTTGGTGTTGGTGTTGGTGTTGGTGTTGGGTTAGTGTTGGGTTGGTGTTGGGTTGGTGTTGGTGTTGGTGTTGGTGTTAGGTTGGTGTTGGGTTGGTGTTAGGTTGGTGTTAGTGTTGGTGTTGGTGTTGGGTTGGTGTTGGTGTTGGTGTGAGTGTTGGGTTTAGTGTTGGGTTGGTGTTGGGTTGTTTAGTGTTGGTGTTGGTGTTAGGTTGGTGTTGGGTTAGTGTTGGTGTTGGTGTTGGTGTTGGGTTGGTGTTAGTGTTAGTGTTAGTGTTAGGTTAGGTGTTAGGTTGGTGTTAGGTTAGTGTTGGGTTAGTGTTAGGTTGGTGTTGGTGTTAGTGTTGAGTGTTGGGTTAGTGTTGGGTTGGTGTTGGGTTGGTGTTGGTGTTAGTGTTGGGTTGGTGTTGAGTGTTGGTGTTGGTGTTAGGTTAGTGTTAGGTTGGTGTTGGTGTTAGTGTTAGTGTTGGTGTTGAGTGTTGGGTTAGTGTTGGTGTGGGTGTTGGTGTTGGGTTAGTGTTGGGTTGGTGTTAGGTTGGTGTTAGTGTTAGTGTTGGTGTTGGGTTAGTGTTGGGTTGGTGTTGGGTTAGTGTTGGTGTTAGGTTGGTGTTGGTGTTGAGTGTTGGGTTGGTGTTAGTGTTGGGTTAGTGTTAGTGTTAGGTTGAGTGTTAGTGTTGGGTTAGTGTTAGTGTTGGAGTGTTGGTGTTGGGTTAGTGTTAGTGTTAGGTTAGTGTTAGTGTTAGTGTTGGGTTCTTTTTAATACAATGAAGTTTTGCAAATTATGGACAGATTGAAGTGGTGAAGTTGACAGCTTAAAGTTTTAATGAAAGAGAGAGAGAGAGAGAGAAGACACACAAGACACACACACACACACACACACACGCAATTATCACACGATTGCTTTTACCGAACAGGATCTTCTCAATATAATATCTCTCTCCTCTCTCTCTCTCTCTCTTTACACACAGCACACTAAGGATTAGCAGTCAGCACAGCACAGCACAGCACAGCAAGCAGTATATATATATCATTCTCAGAGCACCTCATCACAGCCTCACGGAGATCTGACGCATACACACCGGTGTGTGTGTGTGTGTGTGTGTGTGTGTGTGTGTGTGTGTGTGTGTGTGTGTGTGTGTGTGTGTGTGTGTGTGTGTGTGTGTGTGTGTGTGTGTGTGTGTAGAGGAAACATCATGTTTGTGTGTGTGTGTGTGTGTGTGTGTGTGTGTGTGTGTGTGTGTGTGTGTGTGTGTGTGTGGGTGTGTGTGTGTGTGTAGAGGAAACATCATGTTTTGTGTGTGTGTGTGTGTGTGTGTGTGTGTGTGTGTGTGTGTGTGTGTGTGTGTGTGTGTGTGTGTGTGTGTGTGTGTGTGTGTGTGTGTGTGTGTGTGTGTGTGTGTGTGTGTGTGTGTGTGTGTGTGTGTGTGTGTGTGTGTGTGGGTGTGTGTGTGTGTGTGTGTGTGTGTGTGTGTGTGTGTGTGTGTGTGTGTGTGTGGGTGTGTGTGTGTGTGTGTGTGTGTGTGTGTGTGTGTGTGTGGGTGTGTGTGTGTGTGTGTGAGAGGAAATCATGTGTTTGTGTGTGTGTGTGTGTGTGTGTGTGTGTGTGTGTGGGTGTGTGTGTGTGTGTGTGTGTGTGTGTGTGTGTGTGTGTGTGTGTGTGTGTGTGGGTGGTGTGTGTGTGTGTGTGTGTGTGTGTGTGTGGGTGTGTGTGTGTGTGTGTGTGTAGAGGAAACATCATGTTTTTGTGTGTGTGTGTGTGTGTGTGTGTGTGTGTGTGTGTGTGTGGGTGTGTGTGTGTGTGTGTGTGTAGTGGAAACATCATGTTTTTGTGTGTGTGTTTACGTTTGAGAAAAATACTACTACTACTACTATTACTATTACTACTACTACAACTACTAATACTACTATTACTACTACCACCGTTCTACTACTACTACTACTACTATTACTACTACTAATACTAATACTACTACTAATAACAACACAACACAAAATATACTACTTTATAATAATTAACAGATTATAACACTTTGGCTCATCAGTTGAGAAGTTAACTATTTATGGTAATTGAATGTCGACTACTGATGAAAATATTCTGCCATAACTTACGGTTTTAATAATATATTGTGTGTGAGAGAGAGAGAGAGAGAGAGAGAGAGGAATACACACAAACAGATTCTCTCACACGTTCATATACATACATGCATACATACATACATACATACACAGAGGAGGTTTGTACACATATGCTTTCATTGTTAGGAATATATTTACGTGTGTGTGTGTAATCAACCTAACCTATTATTGTTGTTGTTGTTATTGTTATTATTGTTATTGTTGTTATTATTATTATTGTTATTATTGTTGTTATATATATATATTGTTATATGTTACATATATATATAATTATTATTATTATTATTATATTATTATTATTTTTAATATTATATATACCACACACACACACACACACACACACACACACACACACACACACACACAGAGTAATTAATAACGTTTTTCTTTTCCTTCAACAGGTAAGTTCTGACGACACCTGCTGTGCTGTGAGGAGCCAACACAGGTGTGAGTACAGCTGTGCATTTCAGGTGTTATGTGGCGTAATTAAATATTTATTACAGGTGTTATGTGGCGTAATTACAGGTGTTATGTGGCGTAATTGGTGTTATGTGGCGTAATTACAGGTGTTATGTGGCGTAATTACAGGTGTTATAGTTATTACAGGTGTTATGTGGCGTAATTACAGGTGTATGGGTGCAATTTACAGGTGTTCTTAATCTAAACCTTGTGTGTTTTGTATGTGTGTGTGTGTGTGTGTGTGTGTGTGTTCTCTCAGCAAGGATGCACCTGAAATGTAATTAGGCTCACAATTTAAGTATTTTACACCTGGTTTTGAGAAGAATTTTTGCTTAGAGATGAATCTACGTTTGTTCTCTCTCTATACAAAAAGAGCGTAGGAGAGAAAAAGAAGAAGAGAGAGAGAGAGAGAGAGAGAGAGCCTTTGTATTATTGAGTAGGTGGAAGCGGTTCTTCCTCCTCCTCCTCCTCCTCCTCCTACCTCTCCCTCCTCCTCCTCCTCCTACCTCTCCCTCCCACACCCCTCCCTCTCCCTCCTCTCCTCCTCTCCTCCATTCACACCTCAATCACCTTCAATACACTTGTTCATGACACAATTCACCGGACCTGGAAGTATCGTTCACCACACACTACATCTGGACCCAGAAGTATCGTTCACCACACACTACATCTGGACCTGAAGTATCGTTCACCACACACCACATCTGGACCTAGAAGTATCGTTCACCACACACTACATCTGGACCTGGAAGTATCGTTCACCACACACTACATCTGGTCCTGAAGTATCGTTCACCACACACCACATCTGGACCTGAAGTATCGTTCACCACACACCACATCTGGTCCTGGAAGTATCGTTCACCACCACTACATCTGGTCCGGAAGTATCGTTCACCACACACTACATCTGGTCCTGGAAGTATCGTTCACCAAACACTACATCTGGTCCTGAAGTATTACCACACACTACATCTGGACCTGAAGTATCGTTCACCACACACTACATCTGGACCTAGAAGTATCGTTCACCACACACTACATCTGGACCTGGAAGACGTTCACCACACACTACATCTGGACCTAGAAGTATCGTTCACCACACACTACATCTGGACCTGGAAGTATCGTTCACCACACACTACATCTGGACCTGGAAGTCTGTTCACCACACACTACATCTGGTCCTGAAGTATCGTTCACCACACACCACATCTGGACCTAGAAGTATCGTTCACCACACACTACATCTGGACCTGGAAGTATCGTTCACCACACACCACATCTGGACCTAGAAGTATCGTTCACCACACACTACATCTGGACCTGGAAGTATCGTTCACCACACACTACATCTGACCCAGAAGTATCGTTCAACACACTACATCTGGACCTAGAAGTATCGTTCACCACACACTACATCTGGACCTAGAAGTATCGTTCACCACACACTACATCTGGACCTGGAAGTATCGTTCACCACACTACATCTGACCTGGAAGTATCGTTCACCACACACCACATCTGCGACCTAGAAGTATCGTTCACCACACACTACATCTGGACCCTGAAGTATCGTTCACCACACACCATCTGGACCTGGAAGCATCGTTCACCACACACTACATCTGGACCGGAAGTATCGTTCACCACACACTACATCTGACCAGAAGTATCGTTCACCACACACTACATCTGGACGACCTAGAAGTATCGTTCACCACACACTACATCTGGACCTGGAAGTATCGTTCACCACACACTACATCTGGACCTGGAAGCATCGTTCACCACACACTACATCTGGACCTGGAAGTATCGTTCACCACACACTACATCTGGACCTAGAAGTATCGTTCACCACACCACATCTGGACCTAGAAGCATCGTTCACCACACACACTCACATCTGACCTGGAAGTATCGTTCACCACACACTCACATCTGACCCGAAGTATCGTTCACCACACACCATCTGGACCTGGAAGTATCGTTCACCACACACTCAAACTGACCTGGAAGCATCGTTCACCACACACTCACATCTGGTCCTCGAAGTATCGTTCACCCACACTACATCTGGACCTGGAAGCATCGTTCACCACACACTACATCTGGACCTGGAAGTATCGTTCACCACACACTACATCTGGACCCAGTATCGTTCACCACACACCACATCTGGACCTGGAAGTATCGTTCACCACACACCACATCTGGACCTAGAAGACACCACCACACACCATCTGGACCTAGAAGTATCGTTCACCACACACTACATCTGGACCTAGAAGTATCGTTCACCAATAATTGCCATCTGGACCCAGAAGTATCGTTCACCAACATACATCTGGACCTAGAAGCATCGTTCACCACACACTACATTGGACCTAGAAGTATCGTTCACCACACTACATCTGGACCTAGAAGTATCGTTCACCACACACTACATCTGGACCCAAAGCTATCGTTCACCACACACTACATCTGGACCTGGAAGTATCGTCCATCACACACTACATTCGACCTAAGCTATCGTTCACACACCACATCAGCAGCAATACGTAACCGAACGAAGCATACTG
>NW_024732849.1:0-7641 GCF_018991925.1 Homarus americanus
ATCTCACTTCACAATCTTCACGACATCTCACTTCATAATCTTCACTACATCTCACTTCACAATCTTCACTACATCTCACTTCACAATCTTCACTACCTTTCACTTCACAATCTTCACTACATCTCACTTCACAATCTTCACCACATCCCACTTCACAATCTTCACTACATCTCACTTCACAATCTTCACTACATCTCACTTCACAATCTTCACTACATCTCACTTCACAATCTTCACTACATCTCACTTCACAATCTTCACTACATCTCACTTCACAATCTTCACTACATCTCACTTCACAATCTTCACTACATCTCACTTCACAATCTTCACTACATCTCACTTCACAATCTTCACTACATCTCACTTCACA
Organism: Homarus americanus; assembly: GCF_018991925.1. NCBI lineage: Eukaryota > Metazoa > Arthropoda > Malacostraca > Decapoda > Nephropidae > Homarus > Homarus americanus. Next base: position 374 of record NW_024732849.1, read on the forward strand.
ATCTTCTCTACATCTCACTTCACAATCTTTACCACATCTCACTTCACAATCTTCACTACATCTCACTTCACAATCTTCACTACATCTCACTTCACAATCTTCACTACATCTCACTTCACAATCTTCACTACATCTCACTTCACAATCTTCACTACATCTCACTTCACAATCTTCACTACATCTCACTTCACAATCTTCACTACATCCCACTTCACAATCTTCACTACTTCTCACTTCACACTCTTCACTACATCTCACTTCACAATCTTCACTACATCTCACTTCACAATCTTCACTACATCTCACTTCACAATCTTCTTCACTACATCTCCCTTCACATCTTCACTACATCTCACTTCACAATCTTCACCATATCTCACTTCACAATCTTCACCACATCTCACTTCACAATCTTCACCAAATCTCACTTCACAATCTTCACCACATCTCACTTCACAATCTTTACCACATCTCACTTCACAATCTTCACTACATCTCACTTCACAATCTTCACTACATCTCACTTCACAATCTTCACTACATCTCACTTCACAACTTCACTACATCTCACTTCACAATCTTCACTACATCTCACTTCACAATCTTTACCACATCTCACTTCACAATCTTCACCACATCTCACTTCACAATCTTCACTACATCTCACTTCACAATCTTCACTACATCTCACTTCACAATCTTCACTACATCTCACTTCACAATCTTCACTACATCTCACTTCACAATCTTCACTACATCTCACTTCACAATCTTCGCCACATCTCACTTCACAATCTTCACTACATCTCACTTCACAATCTTCACTTTCCATCTCATGCGATGTTACATCTCTTCCTGATGCTTTACCCACATCTTGCTTCACAATCTTCACTATCTCCTTCACAATCTTCACTATGTCTACTTCACGTCTTCACTGCATCTCCTTCACAATCTTCACTACATCTCACTTCACAATCTTCACTACATCTCACTTCACAATCTTCACTACATCTCACTTCACAATCTTCACTATATCTCACCTCACAATCTTCACTACATCTCACTTCACAATCTTCACTACATCTCACTTCACAATCTTCACTACATCTCACTTCACAATCTTCACTACATCTCACTTCACAATCTTCACTACATCTCACTTCACAATCTTCACTACATCCCACTTCACAATCGTCACTACATCTCACTTCACAATCTTCACTACATCTCACTTCACAAACTTCACTACATCTCACTTCACAATCTTCACCACATCTCACTTCACAATCTTCACTACATCTCACTTCACAATCTTCACCACATCTCACTTCACAGTCTTCACTACATCTCACTTCACAATCTTCACTACATCTCACTTCACAATCATCACTACATCTCACTTCACAATCTTCACTACATCTCACTTCACAATCTTCACTACATCTCACTTCACAATCTTCACTACATCTCACTTCACAATCTTCACTACATGTCATTTCACAATCTTCACTACATCTCACTTCACAATCTTCACTACATCTCACTTCACAATCTTCACTACATCTCACTTCACAATCTTCACTACATCTCACTTCACAATCTTCACCACATCTCACTTCACAATCTTCACTACATCTCACTTCACAATCTTCACTACACCTCACTTTACAATCTTCACTACATCTCACTTCACAATCTTCACTAACACCATCCTTCATCACTACATATAACAACATCCATCATCACTACTTATAACACCATCCATCATCATCACTACATATAACACTATCCATCATCACTACATATAACACGATCCATCATCACTACATATAACACCATCCACCATCACTACATATAGAACCATCCATCACGACATATAACACCATCCAACATCACTACATATAACACCAACCATCATCACTACATATAACATCATCCATCATCACTACATATAACTCCATCCATCATCACTACATATGACACCATCCAGCATCACTACATATAACACCACCCATCATCACTACATATAACATCATGCATCATCACTACATATATTATCATCCATCATCACTACATATAACACCATCCAACATCACTACATATAACACCACCCATCATCACTACATATAACATCATCCATCATCACTACATATAACCCTATCCATCATCACTACATATAACACCATCCAGCATCACTACATATAACACCAACCATCATCAATACATATAACATCATGCATCATCACTACATATAACAACATCCATCATCACTACATATAAAACCAACTATCATCACTACATATAATATCATCCATCATCACTACATATAACACCATCCAACATCACTACATATAACACCACCCATCATCACTACATATAACATCATCCATCACTACATATAACTCTATCCATCATCACTACATATAACACCATCCAGCATCACTACATATAACACCAACCATCATCACTACATATAACATCATGCATCATCACTACATATAACACCATCCATCATCACTACATATAAAACCATCCTATCATCACTACATATAACATCATGCATCATCACTACATATAACACCATCCATCAACACTACATATAAAACCAACCTATCATCACTACATATAATATCATCCATCATCACTACATATAACACCATCCAACATCACTACATATAACACCACCCATCATCACTACATATTACATCATCCATCACTACATATAACTCTATCCATCATCACTACATATATCACCATCCAGCATCATTACATATAACACCAACCATCATCACTACATATAACATCATGCATCATCACTACATATAACACCATCCATCATCACTACATATAAAACCATCCTATCATCACTACATATAACATCATCCATCATCACTACATATAACACCATCCATCACTACATATAGAACCATCCTATCATCACTACATATAACATCATCCATCATCACTACATATAACTCTATCCATCATCACTACATATAACACCATCCAGCATCACTACATATAATACCAACCATCATCACTACATATATCATCATGCATCATCACTATATATAACACCATCCATCATCACTACATATATTACCCTCCTATCATCACTACATATAACACCATCCATCATTACTACATATAACGCCATCCTTCATCACTACATATAACACCATCCATCATCACTACATATTATAACACCATCCATCATCTCTACAAACACCAGTCCTCAACACTATAGTGATAAACAGAGCTTCATTTTGTTGTCAATTTCTTTAGAATTCCAACCTTATTAAACCGTAATTCTTTCTGTATGGTCAAATTTTGATTTGACCTCAGTGAGAGAGCTGTTAGTGTCAGTAAATCACAATGGTGTTCCGACGCACTGTAACAAAAGTTTCAAAGGTTGAGGTGAAGCCTTGCCAGGTGAAGGAGAAGGGCCCCCGATCTAACAAACTGCAGACCACAAAGCACACTAAACCTCAAAACAACAAGAAGAAGAAGGAAACTACCACTTTCTGCCATGTACAAAAGGACCAGTACCTGCCATGGGGAGACTACATCTTCACTGGGAAAAAGACAAAGAACAACAAGAAGCGTTGACCCAACATTTCTGATATTTAAAAATAATAAAAAACATATTAATTGATTTTGTTTGTATTATTTATGCTTTTATTATTTTCAACTGTAAACGTGCTGTTTTGGGAATATATTTTGAGTTACATAATATTTAGGTACAGCAGTTTATATCACTGTATCTCCTTGTGTGAGTGTGTGGGTAGTGTGTGGATAGTGTGTGGGTACTATGGGTGTGTGGGCATTATGGAGAACTAGTCATGGCTAACTGTGACCCTATATATGGGTTACATCGGCCTTAACGCCCTTGTCTCAGCGCTATCTCATATATCCAAATTTCACATATTTGAAAGTATTAGATAACCAAAATATCTGGAAAATGTTTAGGTAAAAATACAAATAATAAAACAAAATCGAAAACAGAAAGAAAAAACAATACCCGTGAAAGTGGAAATAAGGAGGAGGCAGAGCAGACGATACACAGGAAGGCAGTAATCATCATCCCCGTGTGAACCAGCCAGAGAAGAACTCCTTCGCCTCACCGTCCACCCGCGTATACGATCAGCTGAGTGAAGTTGCCTCGTGTTGCAGTAAACTTTATCTGTAAAAGGACAATTTACTTTTACTTTTATTGTTTATCTTACTGTTTATAACTGTTTATTTTCTCTTACATAATGTACACTAAGTATGGGAGTGTACAGTAAGTTATACCGGATGGCAACAAATTCACATTCGTCTTGCAAATATTAAAACATTACCCTAACAACAGTATTGTATAACAACACGAGCTAAAGTGATGTGTAAAAAGGTCGGTTGCAAAAAGAAATATTATTCTTTTAAGTCTTTTTCAGTTTGTTCAGTGTTAACAACATTATAGGTCATATTTCATGCAGTATGCATATACAATGTTTGCTGAAGGTTTAATACCTTTCTGTTTACTGATGAAATAAAACCCTCGTTAAAATACTTTAGAGTCGTTTACAAAATATTTGGTTCGTTTCCGGAGCATTGTATGTTTTTACAGCATGCGAGGCGGCAGGTATGTGGAGTTTTAAGAGCACTTCACGCTATAGCTCAGTTGGCCACGGATTAGCGAATTACGAACTGAAAATGTTTGGATCGTCATCTGTTTCGTGTAAGCTGTGTCGGACATTTTGTGCTACATTAAAGTCCAGCGATCTGTGGCAGCTGTCGGGCTCCTGCCTGACCACCCTTTGCCTAAGAAGAGCGATTGTCTGAAGGTGTTTGAGTAGTTACTCAATTGTGAAAAAGTGATAGTGAGTCCCATAGACATGGCTGCCAGTTAGGGACAGTGTGGATACGGCACACTACATAGCATGTCTTCGGTAAGTAAAGGAGGCCGTGTAGCCAAGACTGCACTCAACCGTCTTCACTTCCCCAATTACAGCTAGGTGGACTGAGAGCGCTTCGGGATTATCATATCTATAATGCCAGACGGTAACACCATCCCCTTGACACCTCGGAGACTATACAGTACTGTGTTCAGGGCGTGTTTGTGGGTCTCTACTGCCGCCTCCCTATCGTTGAGTTGCTCCCCACTTACCGTAACCAGTCGAGGTCACTGTGGGAGGCCATGTACGGTACAGTACAGTACAGAGTCACGCCCCCCTCAACAACGTCCGCACCTCGCCTGCTGAATACAGTATTTACAAATGTGACCATAAACCCCAACAATTGTAGCAAGTTACAAGTCCCGGGATTAGCCCCTGGTATTAACACAGTGACAAGCGTCCCATTCCTGGTAAGTAGCAGGTGGCCGGAGGTAGTGCAATCCTCTCCCAGACTACACAGAGATGAGAGAGAGCTGGCTGACCATCATGGTAAGGACGCGTCACTATTTGGACCCCAGGGAGGCCATTATCGTAAGTTAAGTGAAAGGCATTTGGAATACTGGACGACTAGACGCTATATGAATTTCTTTACCCTAGTTTTCCCACCGATAATAATGAGTATAAGGGAGGTAGTCTCATCGGCGTTCATCAACACCATAGCCGTCTCAGTTACCTATTGCTCGTACAAGGTTTTTGAATGAAATAGTTTAGCTAATATCAGCAACTTTCAAACTACTGCAGGAAATAATATATATATATATATATATATATATATATATATATATATATATATATATATATATATATATATATATATATATATATATATATATATATATATATATATATATATATATATATATATATATATATATATACCAAACAAATCACTGTAGGTGCGTGATCTAGACATATGCACGTATACAAGGAAAGAAGAAAACACGAAGTTCCCAAGCACAAATTATGATGCATCTTCAGGGGTAGTACAGACAAGTCTGTACTCACCTGAGCACAGCTCTCTCCTTGTCGGTTGTCAACATATATTATATATATATATATATAATAATAACTAACCAACCAATATATATATATATATATATATATATATATATATATATATATATATATATATATATATATATATATATATATATATATATATATATATATATATATAACAATAAATTATAACAAAAAGTGTTTGTATGTCATGCCGGACGAGAGTAATGTATCGCCCCTGCGTTTTTTCGACGAATTTTGCTTCACTAACTGAAAAAATCAATTACGAGCAGCTTGTACAACGATGTGCCGGAAAATGTCATTACGAGAGCGAAAATGGTGTTGCTGGCACTTTGTTCCATTTAGTCAAAGAAGATGACATTGAATGAATTTAATACAATGCGTATGTGGTGAACGAGCCAAGTGAAAATATGACATATTGAGCTACTTAATGAGAGAGAGAGAGAGAGAGAGAGAGAGAGAGAGACGGTTAATAGACTCTAGATGAGAGACAATTCCTCAACCACACCATTAAGCACCAACAAAAAATTTCACCGCTATACCATAAATCCGAGCGTTAGTAGACATTATCAGCACCTACCTGTCTACCCACCATTATTGGCTCTTAAATTATGGTGCAATATGGTGCAATAGGGTTGACTTTATGGTGCTGATGTGCCCTTCCCCATGTTATAGACGCGAGAGAAGGTTTGTTAACATTGGGATGCCGTCATAGTCCTCTCTGGTGGCGAGAGTACTGACTGAGGGTATAGGGGAGGAAGAGGAGGAGGAGGATAAACAGGAGGGGGAGGAAAAGATGGAGAAAAAGGTAAGAGAGAGAGCGAATAAGAAGAACACCAACACAACATCAAAAACCCAACCAATACTAAAATAATATAACGAAATTAGAGACGAAAAATATAACAAACAATATAAGAAAATGAGCAGGAATGAACACCAAGGTCAGAAAAAGAGCAGGAATGAACACCAAGGTCAGAAAAAGAGCAGGAATGAACACCAAGGTCAAGAAAATGAGCAGGAATGAACACCAAGGTCAGAAAAAGAGCAGGAATGAACACCAAGGTCAGAAAAAGAGCAGGAATGAACACCAAGGTCAGAAAAAGAGCAGGAATGAACACCAAGGTCAGAAAAAGAGCAGGAATGAACACCAAGGTCAGAAAAAGAGCAGGAATGAACACCAAGGTCAGAAAAAGAGCAGGAATGAACACCAAGGTCAGAAAAAGAGCAGGAATGAACACCAAGGTCAGAAAAAGAGCAGGAATGAACACCAAGGTCAGAAAATGAGCAGGAATGAACACCAAGCTCAGAAAAAGA
>NW_024732850.1:0-19455 GCF_018991925.1 Homarus americanus
ACGAGGATGCATATCTATTTCATAAGCCCAATATAGCACACGGACTTCTATATATAATCAACACCTCTCCTCACCAGGATTCAAACCCATGATCTTATAATTGTGACCGGGGAACGCTACCTCTGTGCCACCAGGACAATAAAAGCAGTCCTAGACGCTGTTATATTTCACCCAAAGCCTGTTGAACGAGCTTATGGCGCCGTGAACCTCTAATGGGGACCACCCGTGCCGCTTAGGTGATCAGAGCAACGTTTTACTAAATCCGGCTTCGAAACACGAGGATCCATTTCTACCATTGGCCAACGCGCTTTGTTTACCATATATCAACCTCCACCGCTTTGAAGTTAGTTCCAGCGATCTTATATTGTGCCTGGGAACGCTGCCTCTGGTACAGGACACTAAAACAGTCTGAGCTCTGTTATAGTTCTGGCCTGTTCAATGAGCAACGTAGTAGGGACCACCATTAAGCCAGGTGATCAGAGCAACGTTTTACTAAATCCGGCTTCGAAAGAGGAGGATCCATATCTATTTCATTAGCCCAATAGAGCACGCACATTTCTACATATAATCAACACCTCACCCCACCAGGATTCGAATCCACGATCTTATAATTGTGACCGGGGAAGGCTGCCTCTTGGCTACCAGGACAATAAAAGCAGTTCTTGACTCTACTATATTTCACACAAAGCCTGTTCAATGAGCTTATGACTGTGTGAACCTCTAATGGGGACCACCCGTGCCGCTTAGGTGATCAGAGCAACGTTTTACCAAATCCGGCTTCGAAACACGAGGATCCATATATATTTCATTAGCCCAATAATGCACGCGGACTTCGACATATAATCAACACCTCACCCCACCAGGATTCAAACCCAAAATCTTATAATTGTGACCAGGAAACGCTACCTGTGGACCACCAGGACACTAAAAGCAGTCCTAGACTCTGTTATATTTCACACAAAGCCTGTTCAACGAGCTTATGGCGCCGGGAACCTCTAATGAGGACCACCAGTGCCGCTTAGGTGTTCAGAGTAACGTTTTACTAAATTCGGCTTCATGCGAGGTCATATATATTGCATTGGCCAATGGCACAGACTTCTGCATATAATCAACACCTCCCTTTTTAGGTTCAGACCAAAATCTTATAGTGTGGCCGGGGAACGCTGCCTCTGAGCCTGGGACACTCATGATCTAGACTCTGTTATATTTCACAAAAAGCCTGTTCAATGAGCTTATGGCGCAGTGAACCTCTAATGGGGACCACCGGTGCCGCTTAGGTGATCAGAGCAATGTTTTACCAAATCTGGCTTCGAAACACGAGGAACCATATATTTTACATTAGCCCAATAAAGCACGCGGACTTCTACATATAATCAACACCTCACCCCACCAGGATTTGAACCCACGATCTTATAATTATGACCGGGAAACGCTACCTCTGGACCACCAGGACACTAAAAGCAGTCCTAGACTCTGTTATATTTCACACAAAGCCTGTTCAACGAGCTTATGGCACTGTGAACCTCTACTGGGGAAGACCAGTGCCGCTTAGGTATTCAGAACAACGTTTTACCAAATCCGGCTTCAAAACACGAGGATCCATATATATTACATTAGCCCAATAAAGCACGCGGACTTCTACATATAATCAACACCTCACCCCACCAGGATTCGAACCCACGATCTTATAATTGTGACCGGGGAACGCTACCTCTAGGCCACCAGGACACTAAAAGCAGTCCTAGACTCTGTTATATTTCACACAAAGCCTGTTGAATGAGTATATGGCGCAGTGAACCTCTAATTGGGACCACCGGTGCCGCTTAGGTGATCAGAGCAATGTTTTACCAAATCTGGCTTCGAAACACGAGGAACCATATATATTTCATTAGCCCAATAAAGCACGCGGAATTCTACATATAATCAACACCTCACCCCACCAGAATTTGAACCCACGATCTTAAAATTGTGACCGGGTAAACGCTACCTCTGGACCACCAGGACACTAAAAGCAGTCCTAGACTCTGTTATATTTCACACAAAGCCTGTTGAATGAGCTTATGGCGCCGTGAACCTCTAATGGGGACCACCCGTGCCGCTTAGGTGTTCAGAGTAATGTTTTACCAAATCCGGCTTCGAAAAACGAGGATCCATATCTATTTTATTAGCCCAATAAAGCACGCACACTTCTACATATAATCAACACCTCACCCCACCAGGATTCGAACCCACGATCTTATAATTGTGACCGGGGAACACTAAATCTGGGCCACCAGGACACTAAAACCAGCGCTAGACTTTGTTATATTTCACACAAAGCCTGTTGAATGAGCTTATGGCGCCGTGAACCTCTAATGGGGACCACCCGTGCCGCTTAGGTGATCAGAGCAACGTTTTACCAAATTCGGCTTCGAAACACGAGGATCGATATATTTTTTATTAGCCTAATAAAGCACTCAGATTTCTACATATAATTAACACCTCACCCCGCCAGGATTCGTACCCACGATCTTATAATTGTGGCCGAGGAACGCTGCCTCTGGGCCACCAGGACACTAAAAGCAGTCGTAAACGCTGTGATAATTCACACAAAGCCTGTTGAACGACGTTATGGCGCCGTGAACCTCTAATGGGGACTACCCCTGATGCTTAGGTGATCAGAGCAACGTTTTACCAAATCCGGCTTCGAAACACGAGGATCCATATATATTTAATTAGCCCAATAAAGCAAGCGGACTTCTACATATAATCAACACCTCACCCCACCAGGATTCAAAACAAAAATCTTATAATTGTGACCAGGGAACGCTACCTGTGGTCCACCCGGACACTAAAAGCAGTCCTAGTCTCTGTTATATTTCACACAAAGCCTGTTCAACGAGCTTATGGCACCGTGAACCTCTAATGAGGACCACCAGTGCCACTTAGGTGTTCAGAGTAACGTTTTACTAAATCCGGCTTCGAAACACGAGGATCCATATCTATTTCATTAGCCTAATACAGCACACACATTTCAACATATAATCAACACCTCACCCCACCAGGATTCGAACCCACGATCTTATAATTGTGACCGGTGAACGCTAACTCTGGGCCACCAGGACACTAAAAGCAGTCCTAGACTCTGTTATATTTCACACAAAGCCTGTTCAATGAGCTTATGGCGCCGTGAACCTCTAAAGGGGACCACCAGTGCCGCTTAGGTGATCAGAGCAACGTTTTACCAAATCCGGCTATGAAACACGAGGATCCATATATATTTCTTTAGCCCAATAAAGCACGCGGACTTGTACATAAAATCAACACCTCACCCCACCAGGATTCAAACACAAAATCTTATAATTGTGACCAGGGAATGCTACCTGTGGACCACCAGGACACTAAAAGCAGTCCTAGACTCTGTTATATTTCACACAAAGCCTGTTCAACGAGCTTATGGCGCCGTGAACTTCTAATGAGGACCACCAGTGCTGCTTAGGTGTTCAGAGTAACGTTTTACTAAATCCGGCTTCGAAACACGAGGATCCATATCTATTTCATTAGCCCAATAGAGCACGCACATTTCTACATATAATCAACACCTCACCCCAACAGGATTCGAACCAACGATCGTATAATTGTACCTGGGAACGCTACCTCTGGGCCACCAGGACACTAAAAGCAGTCCTAGACTCTGTTATATTTCACAAAAAGCCTGTTCAATGAGCTTATGGCGCCGTGAACCTCTAATGGGGACCACCCGTGCCGCTTAGGTGATCAGAGCAACGTTTTACCAAATCCGGCTTCGAAACTCGAGGATCCATATATATTTAATTAGCACAATAAAATACGGACTTCTACGTAATCGCTTCCTCCCACACAGTTTAGACACGATCTTATAATTGCGGCCGGAAACGCCTCTGGACCACAGGACACTAAAAGCAGTCCTGAACTCGCTTATATTTCACACAAAGCCTGTTCAGCAGGCTTATGGCGCAGACCTCTACTGGGGACCACCAGGTACGTAGGTGTTCAGAGCAACGTTTTTTACCAAATCTGGCCCCAAAACAAAGGGGTCCATATATTTCGCTGGCCCAATAAACCGCAGCGGACTTCTACCATATAATCAACACTCACACAAGTTCAGACCCGATCTTATAATTGTGACCAAAGAACGCCTCTGAGCCGCAGGACATAAAGCGGTCTAGACTCATATATTTCCTGAGCCTGTTGAATGAGTTTATGGCGCAGTGAACCTCTAATTGGGACCACCGGTGCCGCTTAGGTGATCAGAGCAATGTTTTACCAAATCTGGCTTCGAAACACGAGGAACCATATATATTTCATTAGCCCAATAAAGCACGCGGAATTCTACATATAATCAACACCTCACCCCACCAGGATTTGAACCCACGATCTTATAATTGTGATCGGGAAACGCTACCTCTGGACCACCAGGACACTAAAAGCAGTCCTAGACTCTGTTATATTTCACACAAAGCCTGTTGAATGAGCTTATGGCGCCGTGAACCTCTAATAGGGACCACCCGTGCCGCTTAGGTGTTCAGAGTAACGTTTTACCAAATCCGGCTTCGAAAAACGAGGATCCATATCTATTTTATTAGCCCAATAAAGCACGCACACTTCTACATATAATCAACACCTCACCCCACCAGGATTCGAACCCACGATCTTATAATTGTGACCGGGGAACACTACCTCTGGGCCACCAGGACACTAAAACCAGCGCTAGACTCTGTTATATTTCACACAAAGCCTTTTTGAATGAGCTTATGGCGCCGTGAACCTCTAATGGGGACCACCCGTGCCGCTTAGGTGATCAGAGCAACGTTTTACCAAATTCGGCATCGAAACACGAGGATCGATATATTTTTCATTAGCCTAATAAAGCACTTAGATTTCTACATATAATTAACACCTCACCCCGCCAGGATTCGTACCCACGATCTTATAATTGTGGCCGAGGAACGCTGCCTCTGGGCCACCAGGACACTAAAAGCAGTCGTAAACGCTGTGATATTTCACACAAAGCCTGTTGAACGACGTTATGGCGCCGTGAACCTCTAATGGGGACTACCCCTGATGCTTAGGTGATCAGAGCAACGTTTTACCAAATCCGGCTTCGAAACACGAGGATCCATATATATTTAATTACCCCAATAAAGCAAGCGGACTTCTACATATAATCAACACCTCACCCCACCAGGATTCAAAACAAAAATCTTATTATTGTGACCAGGGAACGCTACCTGTGGTCCACCAGGACACTAAAAGCAGTCCTAGTCTCTGTTATATTTCACACAAAGCCTGTTCAACGAGCTTATGGCACCGTGAACCTCTAATGAGGACCACCAGTGCCGCTTAGGTGTTCAGAGTAACGTTTTACTAAATCCGGCTTCGAAACACGAGGATCCATATCTATTTCATTAGCCTAATACAGCACACACATTTCAACATATAATCAACACCTCACCCCACCAGGATTCGAACCCACGATCTTATAATTGTGACCGGTGAACGCTACCTCTGGGCCACCAGGACACTAAAAGCAGTCCTAGACTCTGTTATATTTCACACAAAGCCTGTTCAATGAGCTTATGGCGCCGTGAACCTCTAAAGGGGACCACCAGTGCCGCTTAGGTGTTCAGAGCAACGTTTTACCAAATCCGGCTTCAAAACACGAGGATCCATATATATTACATTAGCCCAATAAAGCACACAGACTTCTACATATAATCAACACCTCACCCCACCAGGATTCGAACCCAAAATCTTATAATTGTGACCGGGGAACGCTACCTCTAGGCCACCAGGACACTAAAAGCAGTCCTAGACTCTGTTATATTTCACACAAAGCCTGTTGAATGAGTTTATGGGGCAGTGAACCTCTAATTGGGACCACCGGTGCCGCTTAGGTGATCAGAGCAATGTTTTACCAAATCTGGCTTCGAAACACGAGGAACCATATATTTTACATTAGCCCAATAAAGCACGCGGACTTCTACATATAATCAACACCTCACCCCACCAGGATTCGAACCCAAAATCTTATAATTGTGACCGGGGAACGCTACCTCTAGGCCACCAAGACACTAAAAGCAGTCCTAGACTCTGTTATATTTCACACAAAGCCTGTTGAATGTGTTTATGGCGCAGTGAACCTCTAATTGGGACCACCGGTGCCGCTTAGGTGATCAGAGCAATGTTTTACCAAATCCGGCTTCGAAACACGAGGAACCATATATATTTCATTAGCCCAATAAAGCACGCGGACTTCTACATATAATCAACACCTCACCCCACCAGGATTCGAACCCACGATCTTATAATTGTGACCGGTGAACGCTACCTCTGGGCCACCAGGACACTAAAAGCAGTCGTAGACGCTGTGATATTTCACACAAAGCCTGTTGAACGACGTTATGGCGCCGTGAACCTCTAATGGGGACTGCCCCTGATGCTTAGGTGATCAGAGCAACGTTTTACCAAATCCGGCTTCGAAACACGAGGATCCATATATATTTCATTAGCCCAATAAAGCAAGGGGACTTCTACATATAATCAACACCTCACCCCACCAGGATTTAAAACAAATATCTTATAATTGTGACCAGGGAACGCTACCTGTGGACCACCAGGACACTAAAAGCAGTCCTAGACTCTGTTATATTTCACACAAAGCCTGTTCAACGAGCTTATGGCGCCGTGAACCTCTAATGGGTACCACACGTGCCGCTTGTTCACCAGAGCAACGTTTTACCAAATCCGGCTACGAAACACGAGGATCCAAATATATTTCTTTAGCCCAATAAAGCACACAGACTTCTACATATAATCAACACCTCACCCCACCAGGATTCGAACCCAAAATCTTATAATTGTGACCGGGGAACGCTACCTCTAGGCCACCAGGACACTAAAAGCAGTCCTAGACTCTGTTATATTTCACACAAAGCCTTTTGAATGAGTTTATGGCGCAGTGAACCTCTAATTGGGACCACCGGTGCCGCTTAGGTGATCAGAGCAATGTTTTACCAAATCCGGCTTCGAAACACGAGGAACCATATATATTTCATTAGCCCAATAAAGCACGCGGACTTCTACATATAATCGGACTTCTACATATAATCAACACCTCACCCCACCAGGATTTGAACCCACGATCTTATAATTGTGACCGGGAAACGCTACCTCTGGACCACCAGGACACTAAAAGCAGTCCTAGACTCTGTTATATTTCACACAAAGCCTGTTCAACGAGCTTATGGCGCCGGGAACCTCTAATGAGGACCACCAGTGCCGCTTAGGTGTTCAGAGTAACGTTTTACTAAATTCGGCTTCGAAACACGAGGATCCATATCTATTTCATTAGCCCAATACAGCACACACATTTCAACATATACTCAATACCTCACCCCACCAGGATTCGAACCCACGATCTTATAATTTTGACCGGTGAACGCTACCTCTGGGCCACCAGGACACTAAAAGCAGTCTAGACTCTGTTATATTTCACACAAAGCTGTTCAATGAGCTTATGGCGCCGTGAACCTCTAAAGGGGACCCACCCGTGCCGCTTAGGTGATCAGAGCAAAGTTTTACCAAATCCGGCTTCGAAAAACGAGTATCCGTATATATTTCACTAGCCCAATAAAGCACGCAGATTTCTACATATAATTAACACCTCACCCCACCAGGATTCGAACCCACGATCTTATAAATGTGACCAGGGAACGCTACCTGTAGACCACCAGGACACTAAAAGAAGTCCTAGACTCTGTTATATTTCACACAAAGCCTGTTCAACGAGCTTATGGCGCCTTGAACCTCTAATGGGGACCACACGTGCCGCTTGGTGACCAGAGCAACGTTTTACCAAATCCGGCTATGAAACACGAGGATCCATATATATTTCTTTAGCCCAATAAAGCACGTGGACTTCTACATAAAATCAACACCTCACCCCACCAGGATTCAAAAACAAAATCTTATAATTGTGACGAGGGAATGCTACCTGTGGACCACCAGGACACTAAAAGCAGTCCTAGACTCTGTTATATTTCACACAAAGCCTCTTCAACAAGATTATGGCGCCGTGAACCTCTAATGAGGACCACCAGTGCCGCTTAGATGTTCAGAGTAACGTTTTACTAAATCCGGCTTCGAAACACGAGGATGCATATCTATTTCATAAGCCCAATATAGCACACGGACTTCTAAATATAATCAACACCTCTCCCCACCAGGATTCAAACCCATGATCTTATAATTGTGACCGGGGAACGCTACCTCTGTGCCACCAGGACAATAAAAGCAGTCCTAGACGCTGTTATATTTCACCCAAAGCCTGTTGAACGAGCTTATGGCGCCGTGAACCTCTAATGGGGACCACCCGTGCCGCTTAGGTGATCAGAGCAACGTTTTACTAAATCCGGCTTCGAAACACGAGGATCCATTTCTATTTCATTAGCCCAATAGAGCACGCACATTTCTACATATAATCAACAACCTCACCCCACCAGGATTCGAACCAACGATCTTATAATTGTACCTGGGAACGCTACCTCTGGGCCACCAGGACACTAAAAGCAGTCCTAGACTCTGTTATAGTTCACAAAAAGCCTGTTCAATGAGCTTATGGCGCCGTGAACATCTAATGGGGACCACCCGTGCCGCTTAGGTGTTCAGAGCAACGTTTTACTAAATCCGGCTTCGAAACACGAGGATCCATTTCTATTTCATTAGCCCAATAGAGCACGCACATTTCTACATATAATCAACACCTCACCCCACCAGGATTCGAACCCACGATCTTATAATTGTGACCGGGGAAGGCTGCCTCTTGGCTACCAGGACAATAAAAGGAGTTCTTGACTCTGCTATATTTCACACAAAGCCTGTTCAACGAGCTTATGACTGTGTGAACCTCTAATGGGGACCACCCGTGCCGCTTAGGTGATCAGAGCAACGTTTTACCAAATCCGGCTTCGAAACACGAGGATCCATATATATTTCATTAGCCCAATAATGCACGCGGACTTCGACATATAATCAACACCTCACCCCACCAGGATTCAAACCAAAAATCTTATAATTGTGACCAGGAAACGCTACTTGTGGACCACCAGGACACTAAAAGCAGTCCTAGACTCTGTTATATTTCACACAAAGCCTGTTCAACGAGCTTATGGCACTGTGAACCTCGACTGGGGACCACCAGTGCCGCTTAGGTGTTCAGAGCAACGTTTTACCAAATCCGGCTTCAAAACACGAGGATCCATATATATTACATTAGCCCAATAAAGCACACAGACTTCTACATATAATCAACACCTCACCCCACCAGGATTCGAACCCAAAATCTTATAATTGTGACCGGGGAACGCTACCTCTAGGCCACCAGGACACTAAAAGCAGTCCTAGACTCTGTTATATTTCACACAAAGCCTGTTGAATGAGTTTATGGGGCAGTGAACCTCTAATTGGGACCACCGGTGCCGCTTAGGTGATCAGAGCAATGTTTTACCAAATCTGGCTTCGAAACACGAGGAACCATATATTTTACATTAGCCCAATAAAGCACGCGGACTTCTACATATAATCAACACCTCACCCCACCAGGATTTGAACCCACGATCTTATAATTGTGACCGGGAAACGCTACCTCTGGACCACCAGGACACTAAAAGCAGTCCTAGACTCTGTTATATTTCACACAAAGCCTGTTCAACGAGCTTATGGCACTGTGAACCTCTACTGGGGACCACCAGTGCCGCTTAGGTGTTCAGAACAACGTTTTACCAAATCCGGCTTCAAAACACGAGGATCCATATATTTTACATTAGCCCAATAAAGCACGCGGACTTCTACATATAATCAACACCTCACCCCACCAGGATTCGAACCCACGATCTTATAATTGTGACCGGGGAACGCTACCTCTAGGCCACCAGGACACTAAAAGCAGTCCTAGACTCTGTTATATTTCACACAAAGCCTGTTGAATGAGTTTATGGCGCAGTGAACCTCTAATTGGGACCACCTGTGCCGCTTAGGTGATCAGAGCAATGTTTTACCAAATCTGGCTTCGAAACACGAGGAACCATATATATTTCATTAGCCCAATAAAGCACGCGGAATTCTACATATAATCAACACCTCACCCCACCAGGATTTGAACCCACGATCTTAAAATTGTGACCGGGAAACACTACCTCTGGACCACCAGGACACTAAAAGCAGTCCTAGACTCTGTTATATTTCACACAAAGCCTGTTGAATGAGCTTATGGCGCCGTGAACCTCTAATGGGGGCCACCCGTGCCGCTTAGGTGTTCAGAGTAATGTTTTACCAAATCCGGCTTCGAAAAACGAGGATCCATATCTATTTTATTAGCCCAATAAAGCACGCACACTTCTACATATAATCAACACCTCACCCCACCAGGATTCGAACCCACGATCTTATAACTGTGACCGGGGAACACTACCTCTGGGCCACCAGGACACTAAAACCAGCGCTAGACTCTGTTATATTTCACACAAAGCCTGTTGAATGAGCTTATGGAGCCGTGAACCTCTAATGGGGACCACCCGTGCCGCTTAGGTGATCAGAGCAACGTTTTACCAAAATCGGCTTCGAAACACGAGGATCGATATATTTTTCATTAGCCTAATAAAGCACTCAGATTTCTACATATAATTAACACCTCACCCCGCCAGGATTCGTACCCACGATCTTATAATTGTGGCCGAGGAACGCTGCCTCTGGACCTCCAGGACACTAAAAGCAGTCGTAAACGCTGTGATATTTCACACAAAGCCTGTTGAACGACGTTATGGCGCCGTGAACCTCTAATGGGGACTACCCGTGATGCTTAGGTGATCAGAGCAACGTTTTACCAAATCCGGCTTCGAAACACGAGGATCCATATATATTTAATTAGCCCAATAAAGCAAGCGGACTTCTACATATAATCAACACCTCACCCCACCAGGATTCAAAAAAAAAATCTTATAATTGTGACCAGGGAACGCTACCTGTGGTCCACCAGGACACTAAAAGCAGTCCTAGTCTCTGTTATATTTCACACAAAGCCTGTTCAACGAGCTTATGGCACCGTGAACCTCGAATGAGGACCACCAATTTCCAGCAGGAATTGATTCAAATAACGTTTACTAAATCCGGCTTCCGAAACGAGGATCCATATCTATTTCCATTAGCCTAATACAGCACACACATTTCAATAAATAATCAACACCTCACTTACCAGGATTCAGACCCGATCTTATAATTTAGCTGACCAGTGAACCTTTACCTCTGGGCCACCAGGACACTAAAAGCAGTCCTAAACTCTGTTATATTTCACACAAAGCCTGTTCAATGAGCTTATGGCGCCGTGAACCTCTAAAGGGGACCACCAGTGCTGCTTAGGTGATCAGAGCAACGTTTTACCAAATCCGGCAATGAAACACGAGGATCCATATATATTTCTTTAGCCCAATAAAGCACGCGGACTTCTACATAAAATCAACACCTCACCCCACCAGGATTCAAACACAAAATCTTATAATTGTGACCAGGGAATGCTACCTGTGGACCACCAGGACACTAAAAGCAGTCCTAGACTCTGTTATATTTCACACAAAGCCTGTTCAACGACCTTATGGCGCCGTGAACCTCTAATGAGGACCACCAGTGCTGCTTAGGTGTTCAGAGTAACGTTTTACTAAATCCGGCTTCGAAACACGAGGATCCATATCTATTTCATTAGCCCAATAGAGCACGCACATTTCTACATATAATCAACACCTCACCCCACCAGGATTCGAACCAACGATCGTATAATTGTACCTGGGAACGCTACCTCTGGGCCACCAGGACACTAAAAGCAGTCCTAGACTCTGTTATATTTCACAAAAAGCCTGTTCAATGAGCTTATGGCGCCGTGAACCTCTAATGGGGACCACCCGTGCCGCTTAGGTGATCAGAGCAACGTTTTACTAAATCCGGCTTCGAAAGAGGAGGATCCATATCTATTTCATTAGCCCAATAGAGCACGCACATTTCTACATATAATCAGCACCTCACCCCACCAGGATTCGAACCCACGATCTTATAATTGTGACCGGGGAAGGCTGCCTCTTGGCTACCAGGACAATAAAAGCAGTTCTTGACTCTACTATATTTCACACAAAGCCTGTTCAACGAGCTTATGACTGTGTGAACCTCTAATGGGGACCACCCGTGCCGCTTAGGTGATCAGAGCAACGTTTTACCAAATCCGGCTTCGAAACACGAGGATCCATATATATTTCATTAGCCCAATAATGCACGCGGACTTCGACATATAATCAATACCTCACCCCACCAGGATTCAAACCAAAAATCATATAATTGTGACCAGGAAACGCTACTTGTGGACCACCAGGACACTAAAAGCAGTCCTAGACTGTTATATTTCACACAAAGCCTGTTCAACGAGCTTATGGCACTGTGAACCTCGACTGGGGACCACCAGTGCCGCTTAGGTGTTCAGAGCAACGTTTTACCAAATCCGGCTTCAAAACACGAGGATCCATATATATTACATTAGCCCAATAAAGCACACAGATTCTACATATAATCAACACCTCACCCCACCAGGATTCGAACCCAAAATCTTATAATTGTGACCGGGGAACGCTACCTCTAGGCCACCAGGACACTAAAAGCAGTCCTAGACTCTGTTATATTTCACACAAAGCCTGTTGAATGAGTTTATGGCGCAGTGAACCTCTAATTGGGACCACCGGTGCCGCTTAGGAGATCAGAGCAATGTTTTACCAATTCCGGCATCGAAACACGAGGAACCATATATATTTCATTAGCCCAATAAAGCACGCGGACTTCTACATATAATCAACACCTCACCCCACCAGGATTTGAACCCACGATCTTATAATTGTGACCGGGAAACGCTACCTCTGGACCACCAGGACACTAAAAGCAGTCCTAGACTCTGTTATATTTCACACAAAGCCTGTTGAATGAGCTTATGGCGCCGTGAACCTCTAATGGGGACCACCCGTGCGGCTTAGGTGTTCAGGTAACGTTTTTAACAAATCCGGCTTCGAAAAAACGAGGATCATATCTATTTATTAGCCCAATAAAGCACGCACACTTCTACATATAATCAACACCTCACCCCACCAGGATTCGAACCCACGATCTTATAATTGTGACCGGGGAACACTACCTCTGGGCCACCAGGACACTAAAACCAGCGTTAGACTCTGTTATATTTCACACAAAGTCTGTTGAATGAGCTTATGGCGCCGTGAACCTCTAATGGGGACCACCCGTGCCGCTTAGGTGATCAGAGCAACGTTTTACCAAATTCGGCTTCGAAACACGAGGATCGATATATTTTTCATTACCCTAATAAAGCACTCAGATTTCTACATATAGTCGCGCCTCACCCCACCAGGATTCAGACCCACGATCTTATAATTGTGGCTGAGAACGCTGCCTCTGGGCCACCAGGACACTAAAAGCAGTCGTAGACGCTGTGATATTTCACACAAAGCCTGTTGAACGACGTTATGGCGCCGTGAACCTCTAATGGGGACTACCCCTGATGCTTAGGTGATCAGAGCAACGTTTTACCAAATCCGGCTTCGAAACACGAGGATCCATATATATTTAATTACCCCAATAAAGCAAGCGGACTTCTACATATAATCAACACCTCACCCCACCAGGATTCAAAACAAAAATCTTATTATTGTGACCAGGGAACGCTACCTGTGGTCCACCAGGACACTAAAAGCAGTCCTAGTCTCTGTTATATTTCACACAAAGCCTGTTCAACGAGCTTATGGCACCGTGAACCTCTAATGAGGACCACCAGTGCCGCTTAGGTGTTCAGAGTAACGTTTTACTAAATCCGGCTTCGAAACACGAGGATCCATATCTATTTCATTAGCCTAATACAGCACACACATTTCAACATATAATCAACACCTCACCCCACCAGGATTCGAACCCACGATCTTATAATTGTGACCGGTGAACGCTAACTCTGGGCCACCAGGACACTAAAAGCAGTCCTAGACTCTGTTATATTTCACAAAAAGCCTGTTCAATGAGCTTATGGCGCCGTGAACCTCTAAAGGGGACCACCAGTGCCGCTTAGGTGATCAGAGCAACGTTTTACCAAATCCGGCTATGAAACACGAGGATCCATATATATTTCTTTAGCCCAATAAAGCACGCGGACTTCTACATAAAATCAACACCTCACCCCACCAGGATTCAAAAACAAAATCTTATAATTATGACCAGGGAATGCAACCTGTGGACCACCAGGACACTAAAAGCAGTCCTAGACTCTGTTATATTTCACACAAAGCCTGTTCAACAAGCTTATGGCGCCGTGAACCTCTAATGAGGACCACCAGTGCCGCTTAGATGTTCAGAGTAACGTTTTACTAAATCCGGCTTCGAAAAACGAGGATCCATATATATTTCATTAGCCCAAGAGAGCACGCGGACTTCTACATATAATCAACACCTCACCCCACCAGGATTGAAAACCACGATCTTATAAATGTGACCGGGTATGCAACCTCTGGGCCACCACGACAATAAAAGCAGTCCTAGACTCTACTATATTTCACACAAAGCCTGTTCAACGACCTGATGGCGCCATGAACCTCTAATGGGAATCACCCGTGCCGCTTAGGTGATCAGAGCAACGTTTTACCAAATCCGGGTTCGAAACACGTGGATCCAAATATATTTCATTAGCCCAATAAAGCACGCAGACTTCTACATATAATCAACACCTCACCCCACCAGGATGTGAACCCACGATCTTATAATTGTGACCGGGGAACGCTACCTCTGGGCCACCAGGAAATAAAAGCAGTCCTAGACTCTGCTATATTTCACACAAAGCCTGTTCAACGAGCTTATGGCGCCGTGAACCTCTAATGGAGACCACCCGTGCCGCTTAGGTGATCAGAGCAACGTTTTACCAAATCCGGCTTGGAAACACGAGGATCCATATATATTTCGTTAGCCCAATAAAGCACTCGGACTTCTACATATAATCAAAACCTCAACCCACCAGGATTCAAACCCACGATCTTATAATTGTGACCGGGGTATGCTACCTCTGGGCCACCAGGACAATAAAAGCAGTCCTAAACTCTACTATATTTCACACAAAGCCTGTTCAACGACCTTATGGCGCCATGAACCTCTAATGGGGACCACCCGTGCCGCTTAGGTGATCAGAGCAACGTTTTACCAAATCCGGCTTCGAAACACGAGGATCCATATATATTTCATTAGCCCAATAAAGCACGCGGACTTCTACATATATTCAACGCCTCACGCCACCAGGATTTGAAGCCGATCTTCTAATTGTGACCGGGGAACGCTACCTCTAGGCCACCAGGACAATAAAAGCAGTCCTAGACTCTGCTATATTTCACACAAAGCCTGTTCAACGAGCTTATGGCTCCGTGAACCTCTAATGGGGACCACGCGTGCCGCATAGGTGATGAGAGCAACGTTTTACCAAATGCGGCTTCAAAACACGAGGAGCCATATATATTCATTAGCCAATAAAACGCGGACTTCTACATATAATCAACACCTCACACCCACCGATTTGAACCCACGATCTTATAATTGGCGACCGGGAAACGCTACCTCTGGACCCACGGGACACTAAAAGCAGTCCTAGACTCTGTTATATTTCAAACAAAGCCTGTTCAACGAGCTTATGGCGCCGTGAACCTCTAATAGGGACCACCAGTGCCGCTTAGGTGTTCAGAGAAACGTTTTACCAAATCCGGCTTCGAAACACGAGGATCCATATCTATTTCATTAGCCTAATAAAGCACGCACACTTCTACATATAATCAACACCTCACCCCACCAGGATTCGAATCCACGATCTTATAATTGTGACCTGGGAACGCTACCTCTGGGCTACCAGGACACTAAAAACCAACGCTAGACTCTGTTATATTTCACGCAAAGCCTGTTGAATGAGCTTATGGCGCCGTGAACCTCTAATGGGGACCACCCGTGCCGCTTAGGTGATCAGAGCAACGTTTTACCAAATTCGGCATCGAAACACGAGGATCGATATATTTTTCATTAGCCTAATAAAGCACTCAGATTTCTACATATAATTAACACCTCACCCCACCAGGATTCGAACCCACGATCTTATAATTGTGGCCGAGGAACGCTGCCTCTGGGCCACCAGGACACTAAAAGCAGTCGTAGATGCTGTGATATTTCACACAAAGCCTGTTGAACGACGTTATGGCGCCGTGAACCTCTAATGTGGACTACCCCTGATGCTTAGGTGATCAGAGCAACGTTTTACCAAATCCGGCTTCGAAACACGAGGATCCATATATATTTAATTACCCCAATAAAGCAAGCGGACTTCTACGCCGCAATCAACACCTCACCCGCAGGATTCAAACAAAAATCTTATTATTGTGACTGAGGAACTACCTGTGGTCCACCAGGACACTTAAAAAGCAGTCCTAGACTCTGCTATATTTCACACAAAGCCAGTTCAACGAGCTTAAGGCACCGTAAACCTCAAATGAGGACCACCCGTACCGCTTAGGTGATCAGAGCAACGATTTACTAAATGCGGCTTCGAAACACGAGGATCCATATATATTTCATTAGCCCAATAAAGCACGCGGACTTCTTCATATAATCAACACCTCACCTCACCAGGATTCGGACCCACGATCTTATAATTGTGACCATGGAACGCTACCTCTGGGCCACCAGGACACTAAAAGCAGTCCTAGACTCTGTTATATTTCACACAAAGCCTGTTCAATGAGCTTATGGCGCCGTGAACCTCAAAAGGGGACCACCCGTGCCGCTTAGGTGATCAGAGCAACGTTTTACCAAATCCGGCTATGAAAAACGAGGATCCATATATATTTCTTTAGCCCAATAAAGCACGCGGACTTCTACATAAAATCAACACCTCACCCCACCAGGATTCAAAAACAAAATCTTATAATTGTGACCAGGGAATGCAACCTGTGGACCACCAGGACACTAAAAGCAGTCCTAGACTCTGTTATATTTCACACAAAGCCTGTTCAACAAGCTTTTGGCGCCGTGAACCTCTAATGAGGACCACCAGTGCCGCTTAGATGTTCAGAGTAACGTTTTACTAAATCCGGCTTCGAAAAACGAGGATCCATATATATTTCATTAGCCCAAAGCGGACTTCTACATATAATCAACACCTCACCCCTGAGTTGAAAACCTGATCTTATCACGTCTTGACCGGGGTATGCTACCGCTGGGCCACCAGGACAATAAAAGCAGTCCAAGTCTCTACTATATTTCACACAAAGCCTGTTCAACGACCTGATGGCTCCATGAACCACTAATGGGGACTTCCGGTGCCGCTTAGGTGATCAGAGCAACGTTTTACCAAAACCATCTTCGAAACACGAGGATCCATATATATTTCATTAGCCCAATAAAACACGCAGACTTCTACATATAATCAACACCTCACCCCACCAGGATTTGAACCCACGATCTTATAATTGTGACCGGGGAATGCTACCTCTGGGCCACCAGGACAATAAAAGCAGTCCTAGACTCTGCTATATTTCACACAAAGCCTATTCAACGAGCTTATGGCGCCGTGAACCTCTAATGGCGACCACGAGTGCCGCTTAGGTGATCAGACCAACATTTTACCAAATGCGGCTTCGAAACAAGAAGGATCCATATATATTTCGTTAACCCAATAAAACGCCGGACTTCTACATATAATCAAAACCTCAACCCACCAAGTTCAAACCCGATCTTACAATTGTGACCGGGGGATGCTACCTCTGGGCCACCAGGAACAATAAAAGCAGTCCTAGACTCTGCTATATTTCACACAAAGCCTGTTCAACGAGCTTAAGGCGCCGTAAACCTCTAATGAGGACCACCTGTGCCGCTTACGTGATCAGAGCAACGTTTTACCAAATCCGGCTTCAAAACACGAGGATCCATATATATTTCATTAGCCCAATAAAGCACGCGGACTTCTACATATATTCAACGCCTCACCCCACCAGGATTCAAACCCAAAATCTTATAATTGTGACCAGGGAATGCTACCTGTGGACCACCAGGACACTAAAAGCAGTCCTAAACTCTGTTATATTTCAGACAAAGGCTGTTCAACGACCTTATGGCGCCGTGAACCACTATAGAGGACCACCCGTGCCGCTTACGTGATCAGAGCAACGTTTTACCAAATCCAGCTTGGAAACTCGAGGATCCATATATATTTTATAAGCCCAATAAAGCACGCGGACTTCTACATAAATTCAACACCTCACCCCACCAGGATTCAATCCCAAAATCTTATAATTGAGACTAGGGAATGCTACCTGTGGACCACCAGGACACTAAAAGTAGTCCTAGACTCTGTTATATTTCACACAAAGCCTGTTCAACGAGCTTATGGGGCCGTGAACCACTATAGAGGACCACCCGTGCCGCTTACGTGATCAGAGCAACGTTTTACCAAATCCAGCTTGGAAACTCGAGGATCCATATATATTTTATAAGCCCAATAAAGCACGCGGACTTCTACATAAATTCAACACCTCACCCCATCAGGATTCAAACCAAAAATCTTATAATTGTGACCAGGGAATGCTACCTGTTGACCACCAGGACACTAAAAGCAGTCCTAGACTCTGTTATATTTCACACAAAGCCTGTTCAACGAGCTTATGGCGCCGTGAACCTCTAATGAGGACCACCAGTGCTGCTTAGGTGTTCAGAGTAACGTTTTACTAAATTCGGCTTCGAAACACGATGATCCGTATCTATTTCATTAGCCCAATAGAGCACGCACATTTCTACATATAATCAACACCTCACCCCACCAGGATTCGAACCCACGATCTTATAATTGTGACCGGGGAAGACTGCCTCTTGGCTACCAGGACAATAAAAGCAGTTCTTGACACTGCTATATTTCACACAAAGGCTGTTCAACGAGCTTATGACTGTGTGAACCTGTAATGGGGACCACCCGTGCCGCTTATGTGATCAGAGCAACGTTTTACCAAATCCGGCTTCGAAACACGAGGATCCATATATATTTCATTAGCCCAATAATGCACGCGGACTTCGACATATAATCAACACCTCACCCCACCTGGATTCAAACCAAAAATCTTATAATTGTGACCAGGAAACGCTCCCTGTGGACCACCAGGACACTAAAAGCAGTCCTAGACTCTGTTATATTTCACACAAAGCCTGTTCAACGAGCTTATGGCACTGTGAACCTCTAATGGGGACCACACGTGCCGCTTAGATGACCAGAGCAAAGTTTTACCAAATCCGACTTCGAAACACGAGGATCCATATATAATTCTTTAGCAAAATAAA
>NW_024732851.1:0-12185 GCF_018991925.1 Homarus americanus
TGATTGGCTCACTCTCTTCCTGCCCATGGACGCACTGGGAGTACACTGAGGCTATCTGAGTATATTAATGGTCACACACTGAGACCGTGAGTCTAGGACTCTAGGAGATACCTAGAGGAACATTTTATCTTCCTTATCACGGGTGTAGTTAACACCATTCCTCAGACTGATATTATCTTGACGTGTGTAGTAATATTTCTTAAATAATTTTGATAGTAGTGTTTTTTTGAATGTTTGTGCCATTAAGTGGAACCAGAGTGATACTGTGATTTGATTCTTTTAATGCCTCTAATTCTTCATAATTCTGATCTCAGGTATAACCTTGTTCCCCAGAGCAGTGGTTAGGTTAGGTTAGGAAGTGTACACCTGTTGGGGTGCTATAATTTTGTTGAGTGATATTATTTTGCTGAAAGCCCTTAGGGCCTATTCATTGTAGAGTATTTAATTTCTTATCTTTTATTACCATTCCTCAGTGACTGATATTATTTTGTTGAAGACCCTTAAGGCCTATTCATTGTGGAGTATTTAATTTCTTATTTTGTAGTACCATTTCCTAAGTGACTGATATTATTTTGTGAAAGCCCTTAAGGCCTGTTCATATGTGCAATTAACATTTCTTAATACTTTAAATTTATTGTTGCCTGTGTTTCTAATAATTTCTATGTCATGTATAACTTTTATTCCCCAGAGTAGTGGTTAAAGTTTAAGTTAAGAGGTGCGCATATTGGTGTACCATTATTTGATTGTGTTTGTAGTGTTGGAGGGAATATAAGTGTCTAAATTTTACAGTGTGTCTCATTCATCCCAGTCACAGACGCTATCCTTCCACGGGTCACGGACAGTTCATTTTGTGTAGTAGATTTAAGTGTTCTTGTGCTGGTTCAGGATTTTTCTCAAAGGGGCGCTTCCACTGCCTTTACCATCTATTAAATTTTAATAAACCCCAAGTCAAGTGAGAAATTAAAGTCCAGCAAATTCCGACCGGTTACAAATGGTAGCAGAGCGTAGTTATTTTTATTTCGTGACTGATAGTTCTGTGGTTGGGATAATGAGCGTAATCATGGAGTGGATGGAAACGGTAGAGAGTGTGACCTCAACTCTACTCATGCTCGCCATGGGAATGGGTTTGTTGTGGTTGACGGTGCGGGGTTACTCGGAGAAAAGGAGAGACAGCCCGGGGTTGGTGCAGTTGAGAGAGGAGTTCGTGGAACGTATTGGGAAGCTAGTGGGAAATATAGGGGTACGTAAGTAGTTCAGAGAGGTTGATCGAGCCCTCCAGCTGAGAGACAAGACGAAGCCGACCGATTACAGTTTAGGGTGCATGGTAATGAGAAAAGGCAGGTTGTAGGGGGTGAGTTGGAGGAGTTGTGAGTAGGGCAGAGGGGATTGGAGAGATGGTTAGGTCAGAGATGTGCGTTGAGTAGTGGTTGCTGTCATGAGCGGGATTGAGTTGCTGTCATGAGCGGGATTGAGTTGCTGTCATGAGCGGGATTGAGTTGCTGTCATGAGCGGGATTGAGAGTACGGTTGTAATGTCCAGGGCCTCACTAATATGGGCTGGTACATTGTCAGAGGGTTGGTCTGCCGGCATGAGGTTCGGAGACGTGGACTGAGTATTTTTTTGACACTGGTTCCTCTTAGCTCAAGGGCCAGGCAAAAGGAGAGCATGTTGGAGATGGACTGAGTATTTTTTTTGACACTGGTTCCTCTTAGTTCAAGGGCCAGGCAAAAGGAGAGCATGTTGGAGATGGACTGAGTATTTTTTTTGACACTGGTTCCTCTTAGTTCAAGGGCCAGGCAAAAGGAGAGCATGCTTGTTTTGGACTGTGTATTTTTTTTTGACACTGGTTCCTCTTTGTTCAAGGGCCAGGCCAAAGGAGAGCATGTTTGTTTTGGGCTGGTATTAATTTTGACATTGGTTCTCTAGTTAAGGGCCAGGCAAAAGGGGAGCGTGATGTTCTGGTTGGATTGAGTTGGGCTAGGAAGAAATGGAGTTGCTAGCTGCGAGTGGAATAGTACAGAGTTGAAGGTGGGTTTTAAGTTGTTCTCTCAGCACATGAGGGCAGTGCTGTCTTTTTTTAGGGGGGTCGAGTGTTAGCGGGAGAGAAAAGGAGAGAAGAGAAGACGGGAATGCTGCATTTAGCAAAAGGGGTGAGGTGCAGTCCTTAGAACAAAATTTTAGGGGGGTCGTATGCATGTTTTCTCAGCACATGAGGACAGTGCTGTCTTTTTTTTAGGGGGGTCGATTGTGATATCCAGAAATTTCAGAGTAATTTCAAATGCCCCGCCATGAGTGATACTGAGCGTTCAAGGTCATCTGAGGGGAGGGAGTGCTGCCTGCTCGTGGCGAGAGACTGCGGAACTAGGCCTATATGATATTAAATGTAATTTACCGAATTAATAATGATGCGATTCATGAAGTTAAGGGACTATTATTGAATTTGAAATTATTATAGATCGTTTAGCAGTCTGAATAATGTTACGGGTGTCCCAAGGAGTTATTAGTTAGGCGGTAAATATATCACGTAGGCCCAAGCTAGCGCCTTGGGGAGACGCGATGCTGGCTAGGCCAGTTCCGGAGAGCATTCACACAGACAAGACGTTCCGCGCGTCCATCAGAAATAGTCACGTGGCCTAGTCACCTGTGCTGCGCTATTGCAGTATAACAAGTAAGTCTCATTCGATCTCAGACAGGGTTAGATAGGGCAGTGATAAAGTAAACTAGAGCTAACAGTGAGTTCATTTCAGGGTTTCCGTCAGAACCCACTTGACTGGAGTTGACCGGAGTTGACTGCGAGAGATTGACTGCCGTTGATGATTGAGGGTGGCGATTGTCGCCATTGGACCGATCAGTGTAGGCCTGTCACTGTTTAGCGGGGTAGCAAAGGATCTCTTGAGTGAACGAGTGCTCCCGACAACTAACACGACACGGGACCAGCATCAGCAGTGGGTGATCAGTTCTTACCACTCCGGTGCACAACCCCACATGTCCCGAGCAGCTAGTGAAACCCTCTTGCTAACGGGAAGCTAAAGTTTCTCTCAACTGCGCAAGGTCTGATTGGCTCACTCTCTTCCTGCCCATGGACGCACTGGGAGTACACTGAGGCTATCTGAGTATATTAATGGTCACACACTGAGACCGTGAGTCTAGGACTCTAGGAGATACCTAGAGGAACATTTTATCTTCCTTATCACGGGTGTAGTTAACACCATTCCTCAGACTGATATTATCTTGACGTGTGTAGTTTAATATTTCTTAAATAATTTTGATAGTAGTGTTTTTTTGAATGTTTGTGCCATTAAGTGGAACCAGAGTGATACTGTGATTTGATTCTTTTAATGCCTCTAATTCTTCATAATTCTGATCTCAGGTATAACCTTGTTCCCCAGAGCAGTGGTTAGGTTAGGTTAGGAAGTGTACACCTGTTGGGGTGCTATAATTTTGTTGAGTGATATTATTTTGCTGAAAGCCCTTAGGGCCTATTCATTGTAGAGTATTTAATTTCTTATCTTTTATTACCATTCCTCAGTGACTGATATTATTTTGTTGAAGACCCTTAAGGCCTATTCATTGTGGAGTATTTAATTTCTTATTTTTAGTACCATTTCCTAAGTGACTGATATTATTTTGTGAAAGCCCTTAAGGCCTGTTCATATGTGCAATTAACATTTCTTAATACTTTAAATTTATTGTTGCCTGTGTTTCTAATAATTTCTATGTCATGTATAACTTTTATTCCCCAGAGTAGTGGTTAAAGTTTAAGTTAAGAGGTGCGCATATTGGGGTACCATTATTTGATTGTGTTTGTAGTGTTGGAGGGAATATAAGTGTCTAAATTTTACAGTGTCTCTCATTCATCCCAGTCACAGACGCTATCCTTCCACGGGTCACGGACAGTTCATTTTGTGTAGTAGATTTAAGTGTTCTTGTGCTGGTTCGGGATTTTTCTCAAAGGGGCGCTTCCACTGCCATTACCATCTATTAATTTTTAATAAACCCCAAGTCAGGTGAGAAATTAAAGTCCAGTAAATTCCGACCGGTTACATATATATATATATATATATATATATATATATATATATATATATATATATATATATATATATATATATATATATATATATATATATATATTTCATGTAAATCCACAATGAAAACGTGGATAAGGTAAATCTTGATAAAATCACATGGGAAAATGGAAACAACGGAGCACCTTAGCTTTCGTCTTTATTCAAGACATCTTCAGAGGCAACTGGACTACATGGACAGAGAGAGGCTTAAATATACAGGGTGATCTTAAAAACATGAGGTCAGGTCATAATGATGTCATCCACTAATCCCCACACCAACACACACGTAGAGGAGCTTAAGAGAAGGGGGGTGACGTGACTAGTCAGGTCAGGTCAAAAATAAGGGACCCACAAAATAACTATCATACATCTAGATCAAAGGTTTTCAAAGCATTTTTAATCTTGGGCCACTGACAAATAAATTTATGAAACATATTATCAGTTTTGAACTGACCATCACTAAGGTTTATTGATTTAAATTCCTTAATCAAACTAGCTTCAACCAGAAGTCTTTCTGTGACACAAGATGATTTAAATACTTCTAAGCTTTTTTCCCAAGCAATGGGGTGATTATTATTCCTAACATGAACGAACAAGGCACTGCTTTCAGATGCTGTTCTGATATTATACTTATGTTGTTTGATTCTGAGCTGCAGTGTTTTTCCTGTCTGTCCTACATAATTACAATTACATTTGCTACATGGAATACAATAAACACTTCCATTTACATTCAAACTTGGGCTATTCCTTATTAACATTATGTAAGGGAGCGAGGCCGGGGCTGGCTCCTCTCCCAAGCGCATCGTTAGGTACTGTTTCACCTCGATGAAAGCCCTGCGCACGCAGCTCACTGACGTCATAGTCATACCACGGTGAAATGGCAGATATGATGCGCCAGGCTGTGGCGTATCAGTGTCGCTCCTCCCACTAGTCTGTGTGGGGCGTGTGTGTTATTTACATTCTTCTGCTCGTGTGTGTGTTGTGGTGCTTCTGTACCCGAGTGTTATAGACTTATAGTATTATAAATATTCTACTTGTGATGGAAACTGTGGTAGAAGTGAACACTTGTTTAGTTATGGAACCGCTGGAAAAGCCGTTTTCGAGAAGAAACATTTCAGAGAAAATTGAAATCGTAGGAAAACATAGACCATGTCCACGAATTCCAGGACTTACAAAGAAGCATACAGATAAAAACAAAGAATATGTTAGGCATTTTAATATCACGCAGTACGAAAGCACGCATTGGTTGACTGGCTCAAATAAGTTAAACAAACTCTTCTGAGGCAGTGTTTGCTCTTTTCAACTGATCACAGTGTATGGTCAAAAACTTGTTTTGATAATTTGAATACTTTGTCATAAGCATTGATGTCAATTGAAAAAACTCTGCTTGGGCACTTGAAAATGAAGCATACATTTCATGGTGAAGTAACTGAAAAATTTATTGAAAAAAAATAGGAGGATGGAGTTCCTTTTTTAGGCTATTTTAAATTTAAATCAGAGAATAGGTAGCAGGCTAAGTTAATAATACAATGGTTTTGATAATTTGAATACTTTGTCATAAGCATTGATGTCAATTGAAAAAACTCTGCTTGGGCACTTGAAAAAGAGGCATACATTTCATGGTGAAGTAGCTGAAAAATTTATTGAAAGAAAATAGGAGGATGGAGTAAGTTTATAAGTGAAAACCTGAAAGAGAAAGAAAAGGGGAGAAGAAACCAAGGAGAAGGAGAAATGTAAGACTTTTGTACACTTTTATATACTCAAATACAATTAAATTGTTTTTTTATATATTTCACTTTTTCAAATACTTTTCCTTTCCTTTTTTAGGCTATTTTAAATTTAAATCAGAGAATAGGTAGCAGGCTAAGTTAATAATACAATGGTATGCACAGGCCTACTTGAAAGATTGTATTATCATATTATCTAAAAATAGTATTAATGTTAAGCAACCTAGGTACTGCACACCCCCCCCCCCTCCCTGCTCTAAAAAATAGAGAGCATACTCAAGATCTTAGGTCAGATTCGCCACTGATATATATATATATATATATATATATATATATATATATATATATATATATATATATATATATATATATATATATATATATATATATATATATATATATATACGGGTGGTCCCATTAGAGGTTCACGGCGCCATAAGCTCGTTGAACAGGCTTTGTGTGAAATATAACAAAGTCTAGGACTGCTTTTGTATCCTGGTGGTCCAGTGGTTAGCGTTCCCCGGTCACAGTCATAGGCTTGTGTGCCGTGGGTTCGAATCCTGGTGGGTTGAGGTGTTGATTGTATGTAGAAGTCCGCGTGCTTTATTGGGCTAATGAAATATATATGGATCCTCGTGTTTCGAAGCCGGATTTGGTAAAACGTTACTCTGACCACCTAAGTGATACGGGTGGTCCCCATTAGAGGTTCACGGCGCTATAAGCTCGTTGAACAGGCTTTGTGTGAAATATAACAAAGTCTAGGACTGCTTTTGTATCCTGGTGGTCCAGTGGTTAGCGTTCCCCGGTCACAGTCATAGGCTTGTGTGCCGTGGGTTCGAATCCTGGTGGGTTGAGGTGTTGATTGTATGTAGAAGTCCGCGTGCTTTATTGGGCTAATGAAATATATATATATATATATATATATATATATATATATATATACATATATAAATTTGAACGTAGCCCGGGACGTCAAATAAGTGTATCACTCAATATGTAACGTGTCTCACTACGGGATATATCCAGGTTCAACCATAGAGAATTTCAAAGTTTAACCAAAAATTGTCAGTTTTGGTATAAAAAAAACACTGGTTGTTGTTATGAATTCGTTTCTATCGAGCTGCCACCATTATGTAACTACTTCCGGTTGCCTGAGACTTGTTGATGAGAGACAACTTAGTAGTCACATTTATAATAAGTTTATAGGTTAAGCTTGCAAACCCAAATGGTCTTTTCTCCATTTATTTAGAAGAATAAACTATGCACAGTCAACGAGGATATCACTGTAATTCACAATATGAGCTGTGAGTGTTAGTGATGGACAGAGGGGTGAGTGATAACTGAGGAAGAGCTGGCTTCTAATAGGTGACCTAGCATCTTTAGAGATGCGACTTGCTGGTGGAAAATACCCATCACATGGTCTGTGCATGATAGCTCACAGCTCATGGAAAATTACCGTGGGTGATGTAATTATATAAACGTAATGTATATAACCCATATATATATATATATATATATATATATATATATATAACGACCTCACTAGCCAGGACTCGATCCCTCGACCTGATGCGTTTGACCAGGGATTGCTACCACCGTGCCACAAGGACACTAAAAGCAATCCTAGACTTTGTTATATTTCACACAAAGCCTGTTCATCGTGTTGGTGAAATATATAAGAAGTCTGGTGTTTCAAAGCTGGATTCAGTAAAATGCTACTCCAAACACATAAGTGGCACGGGCAATCCCCAATTGGAGATTCCATGCGCCATCAGCACGTTGAACAGGCTTTTTGTGAAATATAATAAAGTCTATAACAAAGTACTGCTCTCTATTAGACAGGGGCTAATACAAGACAAGGGTGCCCTCTCTCTATGATTCTCTATATGTTTTCCAAGAGCCTTTTTTTTATTTATCAGTGAACAGCAATGCCAGAATAATTCCCCCACAGTTACCGAACAACAGTTTTTGTTGCCATACACTACTTCATATAACTGAGGTTAGGAGAGAAAGACAAGGGTTTGAGGAAGCGAGGGGTACTAAATTAAACAAAGATAAAAACTAGACTTTGGTGAGTGGAAGAAAAGAGAATTGTGACCTGTTCTGTGGATGAAGTCAGTAAAATATACCAAAATATTAAGTATTACATACTATAACAGTCATGAACACACTGTACATATGAACTGGGATAAAATCTTGAAAAATATCACCATAACTTTTAATTGATTATCAAACAGGAAATTATCTATTTACCAAAGGCTATTATTGGTTTCTCAAAGTACTGTATTGTCTAAGCCCGTCGGCCACCCCGTTTCCCAACCCTGGGGTCGCGACCCAGCCAAGCGTTTTTTCTTGGGGTCGCAAAGCAGTTCTGCCACTTCATGGAAAATTCCCACAAATCTGTAGGAGAAATAGGCCTATGTGGGAGGTGTTGAATGAAATTTTATGGGTTTCGATATAAATCTGTGGGATTTCGTGGGAGAAATTAGCTAAGGTGCTTGGGAATTTTCTTTTTTAGAAGTGGCAACACCGTCGCCAACCCTACGCTGTCCTATGGCCCTACGGCCCTACGTGTATCACACAGGTTCAGTTCCCGAATCTGAGATGTTGCCAGCTTATATTTATATGTTACTACTAAAAACAAGTATTTGCTAGATTGGAAATATTGTTAAATACTGCTGATAAGGTGGCGAATTTTTACTTGCGTATTATTTCATAAGTATAATGCAGTAACCGCCAACTCCAGCCAACCGTGAATCACACGTGTTTACCCTCAGCCAGTCAACCACTCGAGCTGTGTTCGAATGGGAAAGTAACTTGTTCATCTTCTGATGGTAAGTCAATGTATTTTTACCCGTATATTGAATTGGGAATGTGCTGTATAGGTACACTCAGTGTTTCCTTCTTTAAATGAATATGAAAAAGAAGTGGAACGTCACCAGAAACAGTGAGGGAGGTGATAGGAAGGGGGTGGGGTGAAGGGAAGGGGATGGGGGTGAATGGAAGGAGAGGGGTGAAGGGAAGGGGGTGAAGGGAAGGGGTGGGGTCTGAAGGAAGGGATTGGGGTGAATGGAAGGGGGGGGGTTAAAGGAAGGGATCGGGGGTGAATGGAAGGGAGTGAGGTGAAGGGGTGGGATCGGGGTGATAGGAAGGAAAGGGGATGGGGGAAGGGAATGGGGTGGGAGATGATTAGAATGGGCTGGGGATGAAGGGAATGGGTGGGGATGGGGCTGGGATTGGGGTGAGAGGAATGGGGTGGGGGTAAGAGAAGGGAAGTGGGTGGGGTGGTAGGGAGGCGGTGGAGGTGGTAGGAAGGTGGCGGCGGTGAAGAGAAAGGGGTGGAGGGTGAAGGGAAGGGAATGGGAGGTGAATGGAAGTGGGTGTAGGGGTGGAGGGTGAATGGAAAAGGGCGGGGTGAAGGGAAAGGGGTAGACGATGAAGTATTGTACCACAGTATGTTGGTTGTTGCACAAGTTGATTCTAATTTTACCTTGCCTGATGCATCAGTAAGCAAGTATATATTTAATTTCAGTTTCTTCAGTGATGTCCAGAAAGCGGGTGTACAGAGAAGAATTCCTTGACATTGGGTTTACGCTTCTCATCGATCATGGGGTCCAAATACCTCAATGGGTTATATGTGGCGAAGTGCTCAGCCACGAATCGCTAAAAAAAACAAGCTTAGGAGCCATCTCCAGGGAAAACATCCGACGCTGGTAGAGAAAGGCCGCCAGTATTTTAAGAGGAAAGAAGAACAACTGAAGCGTCAGCGGTTAGACGCTGCTATGAACACAGCAGCGTTTTCTGTTCGGCAAGCAACAATTGCATCCTATTTGGTTGCAAAAATAATTGCCAAGTGTAAACAGCCACACACAATTAGGGAAAATTTGGTGAAGCCAGCAGTCCTTGATATGGTTCGCACTGTTATCGGATAAGATGCAGTGAAAAAGATTGAAACTATTCTACTGTCAAACAACACAGTTAGCCGACGGATTCAAGAAATGTCGGCATACATCAAAGAACAACTAGTGGCTGCCATCAAGGAGAGCAGAAAATTCATCTTGTAGTTGGATGAGTCAACTGACGTCAGTGACGATGCACAGCTCTTGGTATATGCGCTGTACCAAGGGAAGAGCGACATGGAAGAGAACTTCCTGTTCTGTAAACGACTGGAGACGACAACAACAGGTGAGGATCTGTTCAAGTTGGTTGACAGCTTCATCAAGGAAGAAAACCTAAGCTGGGATCAGTGTTTCAGTGTGTGCTCAGACGGAGCACCGACAATGCTACTGGCACGTCAGGGTTTCACTGCTAGGGTAAAACAAATCAACCCCGCAGTGATAGTGGTTTATTGTCTGCTCCACCGGGAAAACCTTGCCTCCCGGAAACTGTCACATGAGCTTAACTCTGTGATGGAAGATGTGATTCAAATAGCAAACTTTATTAAATCATCAGCTCTGAATTCAAGGTTGTTCAACCAGATGTGGGGTCGGAGTATGAACACCTGCTTTACTACTCTGCCGTCAGATGGCTGTCTCGAGGGAAAGTGCTCCAGAGAGTGTTTGAAATGCGTACACAGGTTGAAATCTTCTTGAACGAGAAGAAACATGCACTGGCATCAAGGCTTTCGGAACCAAGGTGATTGCTTCAGCTGGCATATCTGGCAGATATATTCTCTGAGTTGAATTTGCTGAACATGTCCATGCAAGGAAGGGATGAAACTTATTTCAATTTGTCAGAAAAACTCAAGGCATTCAAGGCGAAGCTGAGATTGTGGAAGGGAAAGATTGAACGGGGGAAAGCTGCGTCCATCCACTCTTGAACCTTTTTCTCGAAGATGAAAAAGACGTCTCACTTCTGGACGTACCAAATATCATTGTTGAGCATCTTGAGAAGTTGAGTGATGAGTTCGACAGGTATATTCCGGTTGAAGAATTGCACGAGGAATACAAATGGGTGCGCAGACCCTTCGATGTACAAGTCGAAGACCTCTCAGAAGAAGTCTTCCATTCGAAGTCTCCAAGAGGAGCTCATCGAAGTACACCATGATGAAACTCTCCGATTCAACTTTCAGCTACAGTCACTCGGCGTGTTGTAGACTGCTGTTAAGAAGGAGAAACCAGTCCTTGGAAGCGAAGCCATGAAAGTGCTATTGCCATTCGCTCCTACTTATTTGTGCGAATCCGGGTTTTCCGCTCTGGCTCTCATCAAAACAAAAAGCAGAAATCGGTTGCAACCTGAACACGATTTGAGAGTAGCACTTTCCACAACTGAGCCACGGCTGGAGAAACTTACCAGTCAGATCCAGGCTCAAGGCTCCCATTAGATGAGATTACCCAACTCTGATTTCGAAGTTGATCAGAGACATTTTCCTTTTTAGTTAGTCTTTGTGGGATGTGACAAAACAATAGTATTTCATCTCAGCATTGAAGTACATGTTTCGTTAAGATTAAGCCTTCTTTAAAGTTCTTTCAAATGCATATTACATGAATGAAAAATTATTATCTTGTTTACTAGAATAAAATTGAACCATGATATTTTTGCTTTTTTTAGCATCCTTACAGTACCTTTGTTTACACAGTCAATTCGTAAAATAATAGGTATTTATAGTTATACCGCACACCCAGGAATTATATATATATATATATATATATATATATATATATATATATATATATATATATATATATATATATATATATATATATATAATATATATATATATATATATATATATATATATATATATATATATATATATATATACACATATATATATGTCGTGACTGATAGTACTGTGGTTGGGATAATGAACGCCATCATGTGTTGGGTAGTAATGGTAGGGATTGAACTCGCACTGATGCTCATCCTAGTGCCCGGATTGAGTTGGTTAGGCTTGACAGTAGAGATAAAAATGAGGAGGAAGAGATACAGCCACGGGACCTTGGTGCAGCTGAGAGAGGAGAGAGGAGACCTAAAGAGGGATTATCAAGCACGGGTAAACAGGTTCAAGTGGGAGTTTCAGGCACACATTCAACGGATCAGGGAGGAAACAAGGGGTGAATGTCAGGCACACGTCCAGCAGTCAAGGAAGTGTCAGGTCCAAGTGGGAAAATACAGGGGTACGAAAGTAGTTCAGAGAAGTTGATCGAGCCCTCCAGCTGAGAGACAAGACGAAGCCGACCGATTACAGTTTAGGTGTGCATGGTAATGAGAAAAGGCAGGTTGTCGAGGTTAAGTTGGAGGAGTTGTGAGTAGGGCAGAGGGGATTGGAGAGATGGTTAGGTCAGAGATGTGCGTTCAGTAGTGGTTGCTGTCATGAGCGGGATTGAGTTGCTGTCATGAGCGGGATTGAGAGTACGGCTGTAATGTCCAGGGCCTCACTAATATG
>NW_024732852.1:0-22655 GCF_018991925.1 Homarus americanus
GTTATAATCATATCTGTGGTTGTTATTGTCATGGTTGTGTTTGATATAATCATAGTCGTGGTTGTTATAATCAGAGTCGTGGTTGTTATAATCATGGTCGTGGTTGTTATAATCATAGTCGTGGTTGTTATATTAATAGTCGTGGTTGTTATAATCTGGTCGTTGTTGTTATACTCATGGTCGTGGTTGTTATAATCATGGTCGTGGTTATTTTAATCATGGTCGTGGTTGTTATGATCATGGTCGTGGTTGTTACAATCATGGTCGTGGTTGTTATAATCACAGTCGCGGTTGTTATAATCATATCTGTGGTTGTTATAGTCATGGTTGTGTTTGATATAATCATAGTCGTTGTTGTTATAATCATAGTCGTGGTTGTTATAATCATGGTCGTGGTTGTTATAATCATAGTCGTGGTTGTTATATTTATGGTCGGGCTTGTTATATTTATGGTCGTGCTTGTTATAATCATGATCGTGGTTGTTATAATCTTGGTTGTGGTTGATATAATCATAGTCGTGGTTGTTATAATCATGGTCGTGGTTAATAAAATCATGGTCGTGGTTGTTTTGATCATGGTCGTGGTTGTTACAATCATGGTCGTGGTTGTTAGAATCATAATCGTGGTTGCTATAATCATAGTTCTGATTGTTATAATCATAGTCGTGGTTGTTATAATCATGGTCGTGGTTGTTATATTCATGGTCGTGGTTGTTATAATCATGGTCATGGATGTTATAATCATAGTCTTGGTTATGATCAGAGTCGTGGTTGTTATAATCATAGTCGTGGTTGTTATAATCATGGTCGTGGTTGTTATAATCTTGGTCGTTGTTGTTATAATCATGGTCATGGTTGTTATAATCATAGTCGTGGTTGTTATAATCATAGTCTTGGTTATGATCATAGTCGTGGTTGTTAAAATCATAGTCGTGGTTGTTATAATCATGTTCGTGGTTGTTATAATCATAGTCGTGATTGTTATAATCATGGTCGTTGTTGATATAATCATAGTCGTTGTTGATATAATCATGGTCGTTGTTATTATAATCATTGTCGTGGTTGTTATAATCATGGTCCTGGTTGTTATAATCATGGTCGTGGTTGTTATAATCATGTTCGTGGTTGCTATAACCATAGTCGTGGTTGTTATAATCATAGTCGTGGTTGTTATAATCATGTTCGTGGTTGCTATAATCATAGTCGTGGTTGTTATAATCATAGTCGTGGTTGTTATAATCATGTTCGTGGTTGCTATAATCATAGTCGTAGTTGTTATAATCATGGTCGTTGTTATTTCTAATCATGGTCGTGGTTGTTATAATCATGGTCCTGGTTATTATAATCATGGTCGTGGTTGTTATAATCATAGTCGTGGTTGTTATAATCATGGTAGTGGTTGTTATAATCATATCTGTGGTTGTTATAATCATGTTTGTGTTTGATATAATCATAGTCGTGGTTGTTATAATCATAGTCGTGGTTGTTATAATTATTGTTGTGGTTGCTATAATCATGGTCATGGTGGTTATAATCATAGTCGTGGTTGTTATAATCATAGTCGTGGTTGTTATAAGCATAGTCGTGGTTGTTATAATCATAGTCGTGGTTGTTATAATCATAGTCGTGGTTGTTATATTCATGGTCGTGCTTGTTATAATCATAGTCGTTGTTGTTATAATCATGGTCGTGGTTGTTATAATCATAGTCGTGGTTGTTATAATAATAGTGGTGGTTGTCATATTCATGGTCGTGCTTCTTTTATTTATGGTCATGATTGGTAAAATCATAGTCGTAGTTGTTCTAATCATGGTCGTGGTTGTTATAATCATTGTCGTGGTTGTTATGATAATGGTCGTGGTTGTTACAAACATGGTCGAAGTTGTTATAATCATCGTCGTGGTTGCTATAATCATGGTTGTGATTGTTATAATCATAGTCATGGTTGTTATAATCATGGTTGTGGTTGATATAATCATGGTCATTGTGGTTATAATCATGGTCGTGGTTGTTATAATCATAGTCGTGGTTGTTATAAGCATGATCGTGGTTCTTATAATCATATTCGCGGTTGTTATATTCATAGTCATGGTTATGATCATAATCGTGGTTGTTATAATCATAGTCGTGGTTATGATCATAATCGTGGTTGTTATAATCATTTTCCTGGTTGTTATAATCATGGTCGTGGTTGTTTTAATCATATCTGTGGTTGTTATTTTCATGGTTGTGTTTGATATAATCATAGTCGTGGTTGTTATAATCAGAGTCGTGGTTGTTATAATCATGGTCGTGGTTGTTATAATCATAGTCGTGGTTGTTATAATAATAGTCGTGGTTGTTATAATCTGGTCGTTGTTGTTATACTCACGGTCGTGGTTGTTATAATCATGCTCGTAGTTGTTATAATCATGGTCGTGGTTGTTATGGTCATGGTCATGGTTGTTACAATCATGGTTGTGGTTGGTATAATCATAGTCGTGGTTGTTATAATCATATCTGTGGTTGTTATAGTCATGGTTGTGTTTGATATAATTATAGTCGTGGTTGTAATAATCATAGTCGAGGTTGTTTTAATCATGGTCGTGGTTGTTATAATCATAGTCGTGGTTGTTATATTTATGGTCGGGCTTGTTATATTTATGGTCGTGCTTGTTATAATCATAGTCGTGGTTGTTATAATCATGG
The DNA here is from genome assembly GCF_018991925.1 of Homarus americanus. Taxonomy (NCBI): domain Eukaryota; kingdom Metazoa; phylum Arthropoda; class Malacostraca; order Decapoda; family Nephropidae; genus Homarus; species Homarus americanus. The sequence goes on from NW_024732852.1 coordinate 2,689, forward strand.
TCGTGGTTGTTATAATAGTGGTCGTTGTTGTTATAATCATGGTCACGGTTGTTATAATCATAGTCGTAGTTGTTATAATCATAGTCGTGGTTATGATCATAGTCGTGGTTGTTATAATCATAGTCGTGGTTGTTATATTCATAGTCGTGGTTATGATCATATTCGTGGTGGTTACAATCATTGTCATGGTTGTTATAATCATGGTCGTGAGTGTTATAATCATTGTTGTTGTTGTTATAATCATATTCGTGGTTGTTTTAATCATGGTCGTGGTTGTTACAACCATAGTTGTGGTTGTTATAATCATGGTCGTGGTTGTTATAATCATGGTCGTGGTTGTTATGATCATGGTCGTGGTTATTACAATCATGGTCGTGGTTGTTATAATCATAGTCGTGGTTGTTATAAGCATGGTCTTGGTTGTTATAATCATGGTTGTGGTAGTTATAATAATAGTCGTGGTTGTTATATTCATGGTCGTGCTTATTATATATAGGGTCGTGCTTGTTATAATCATTGTCGTGCTTGTTATAATTATGGTTGTAGTTGATATAATCATAGTCGTGGTTGTTATAATCGTGGTCGTTGTTGTTATAATCAAGGTCATGGTTGTTATAATCATGGTCGTGAGTGTTATATTCATGGTCATGGTGGTTATAATCATGGTCGTGGTTGTTATAATCATAGTCGTGGTTGTTATAAGCATGGTCGTGCTTGTTATAATCATAGTCGTGGTTGTTGTAATCATGGTTGTGGTTGATATAATCATAGTCGTGGTTGTTATAATCATGGTCGTGGTTGTTATAATCATGGTCGTGGTTGTTATGATCATGGTCGTGGTTGTTATAATCATAGTCGTGGTTGCTATAATCATGGTTGTGATTGTTATGATCATTGTCGTGGTTGTTATAATCATAGTCGTGGTTGTAATAACCATAGTCGTGGTTGTTATAATCATATTCGTGGTTGTTATATTCATGGTCGTGCTTGTTATAATCATTGTCGTTGTTGTTATAATCATGGTCGTGGTTGTTTTAATCATAGTCGTGGTTGTTATAATAATAGTCGTGGTTGTTATGGTCATGGTCGTGGTTGTTACAATCATGGTCGTGGTTGGTATAATCATAGTCGTGGTTGTTATAATCATATCTGTGGTTGTTATAGTCATGGTTGTGTTTGATATAATTATAGTCGTGGTTGTAATAATTCATAGTCGTGGTTGTTATAATCATGGTCGTGGTTGTTATAATCATAGTCGTGGTTGTTATACCTATGGTCGGGCTTGTTATATTTATGGTCGTGCTTGTTATAATCATAGTCATGGTTGTTATAATCATGGTCGTGGTTGTTATAATCGTGGTCGTTGTTGTTATAATCATGGTCATGGTTGTTATAATCATGGTCGTAGTTGTTATAATCATAGTCGTGGTTATGATCATCGTCGTGGTTGTTATAATCATAGTCGTGGTTGTTATATTCATAGTCGTGGTTATGATCATATTCGTGGTTGTTACAATCATAGTTCCTTGTTGTTATAATCATGGTCGTGAGTGTTATAATCATTGTCTTTGTTGTTATAATCATATTCGTGGTTGTTATAATCATGGTCGTGGTTGTTACAACCATAGTCGTGGTTGTTATAATCATGGTCGTGTTTGTTATAATCATGGTCGTGGTTGTTATGATCATGGTCTTGGTTGTTATAATCATGGTTGTGGTAGTTATAATAATAGTCATGGTTGTTATATTCATGGTCGTGCTTATTATATATATGGTCGTGCTTGTTATAATCATTGTCGTGCTTGTTATAATTATGGTTGTGGTTAATATAATCATAGTCGTGGTTGTTATAATCGTGGTCGTGGTTGTTATAATCATGGTCGTGGTTGTTATGATCATGGTCGTCGTTGTTACAATCATGGTCGTGGTTGTTATAATCATAGTCGTGGTTGCTATAATCATGGTCGTGGTTGTTATAATCATAGTCAAGGTTGTTATAATAATAGTCGTGGTTGTTATATTCATGGTCGTGCTTGTATTATTTATGGTCATGATTGATAAAATCATAGTCGTGGTTGTTATAACCATGGTCGTGGTTGTTATATTCATGGTTGTGGTTGTTATAATCATGGTCCTGGTTGTTATAATCATATTCGTGGTTGCTATAATCATGGTTGTGATTATTATAATCATGGTCGTGGTTGTTATAATCATGGTCGTGGTTGTTATATTCATGGTCGTGGTTGTTATAATCATAGTCTTGATTATGATCATAGTCGTGGTTGTTATAATCATAGTCGTGGTTGTTATAATCATGGTCGTGAGTGTTATAATCATGGTCTTGGTTGTTATAATCATATTCGTGGTTGTTATAATCATAGTCGTGGTTGTTATATTCATGGTCGTGAGTGTTATAACCTTGGTCTTGGTTGTTATAATCATATGCGTGGTTGTTATAATCATGGTCGTGGTAGTTATAGTCATGGTCGTGGTTGCTATAATCATATTCGTGGTTGTTATAATCGGGTCGTTCTTGTTATACTCATGGTCGTGGTTGTTATAATAATGGTCCTGGTTATTATAATCATGGTCGTGGTTGTTATGATCATGGTCGTGGTTGTTACAATCATGGTCGTGGTTGTTATAATCATAGTCTTGGTTGTTATAATCATATCTGTGGTTATTTTAGTTATGGTTGTGTTTGATATAATCATATTCGTGGTTGTTATAATCATAGTCGTGGTTGTTATAATCATGGTCGTGGTTGTTATAATCATAGTCGTGGTTGTTATATTTATTGTCGGGCTTGTTATATTTATGGTCGTGCTTGTTATAATAATAGTCGTGGTTGTTATAATCATGGTCGTGAGTGTTATAATCATGGTCTTGGTTGTTATAATCATATTCGTGGTTGTTATAATCATAGTCGTGGTTGTTATAATCATGGTCGTGAGTGTTATAATCTTGGTCTTGGTTGTTATAATCATATGCATGGTTGTTATAATCATGGTCGTGGTAGTTATAGTCATGGTCGTGGTTGCTATAATCATAGTCGTGGTTGTTATAATCATACTCGTGGTTGTTATAATCATGGTCGTGGTTGCTATAATCAGAGTGGTGGTTATGATCATAATCGTGGTTGTTATAATCATCGTCCTGGTTGTTATAATCATGGTCATGGTTGTTATAATCATAGTCGTGTTTGTTATAATCATGGTCGTGGTTGTTATAATCATATCTGTGGTTGTTATTGTCATGGTTGTGTTTGATATAATCATAGTCGTGGTTGTTATAATCATACTCGTGGTTGTTATAATCATGGTCGTGGTTGTTATAATCATAGTCGTGGTTGTTTTAATCATGGTCATGGTGGTTATAATCATGGTCGTGGTTGTTATAATCATAGTCGTGGATGTTATAAGCATGGTCGTGCTTGTTATAATCATAGTCGTTTTTGTTATAATCATAGTCGTGGTTGTTATAATCATGGTCGTGGTTGTTATAATCGTGGTCGTTGTTGTTATAATCATGGTCGTGAGTGTTATAATCATTGTCGTTGTTGTTATAATCATATTCGTGGTTGTTATAATCATAGTCGTGGTTGTTACAACCATAGTCGTGGTTGTTATAATCATGGTCGTGGTTGTTATAATCATGGTCGTGGTTGTTATGATCATGGTCGTGGTTATTACAATCATGGTCGTGGTTGTTATAATCATAGTCGTGGTTGTTATAAGCATGGTTTTGGTTGTTATAATCACGGTTGTGGAAGTCATAATAATAGTCATGGTTGTTATATTCATGGTCGTGCTTATTATATATATGGTCGTGCTTGTTATAATCATTGTCGTGCTTGATATAATTATGGTTGTAGTTGCTATAATCGTAGTCGTGGTTGTTATAATCGTGGTCGTTGTTGTTATAATCAAGGTCATGGTTGTTATAATCATGGTCGTGAGTGTTATATTCATGGTCATGGTGGTTATAATCATGGTCGTGCTTGTTATAATCATAGTCGTGGTTGTTATAAGCATGGTCGTGCTTGTTATAATCATAGTCGTGGTTGTTATAATCATGGTTGTGGTTGATATAATCATAGTCGTGGTTGATATAATCATGGTCGTGGTTGTTATAATCATGGTCGTGGTTGTTATGATCATGGTCGTGGTTGTTACAATCATGGTCGTGGCTGTTATAATCATAGTCGTGGTTGCTATAATCATGGTTGTGATTGTTATAATCATTGTCGTGGTTGTTATTATCATGGTCGTGGTTGTAATAATCATAGTCGTGGTTGTTATAATCATATTCGTGGTTGTTATATTCATGGTCGTGCTTGTTATAATCATAGTCGTTGTTGTTATAATCATGGTCGTGGTTGTTATAATCATATTCGTGGTTGATATACTTATGGTCGGGTTGTTATATTTATGGTCGTGCTTGTTATAATCATAGTCGTGGTTGTTATAATCATGGTCGTGGTTGTTATAATCGTGGTCGTTGTTGTTATAATCATGGTCATGGTTGTTATAATCATGGTCGTAGTTGTTATAATCATAGTCGTGGTTATGATCATCGTCGTGGTTGTTATAATCATAGTCGTGGTTGTTATAATCATGGTCGTGAGTGTTATAATCATGGTCTTGGTTGTTATAATCATAGTCGTGCTTGTTATAATCATGGATGTGGTTGTTATATTCATGGTTGTGGTTGTTATAATCATGGTCGTGGTTGTTATAATCATATTCGTGGTTGCTATAATCATGGTTGTGATTGTTATAATCATGGTCGTGGTTGTTATAATCATGGTCGTGGTTGTTACAACCATAGTCGTGGTTGTTATAATCATGTTCGTGGTTGTTATAATCATAGTCGTGGTTATGATCATCGTCGTGGTTGTTATAATCATAGTCGTGGTTGTTATAATCATGGTCGTGAGTGTTATAATCATGGTCTTGGTTGTTATAATCATAGTCATGGTTGTTTTAATCATGGTCATGGTGGTTATAATCATGGTCGTGGTTGTTATAATCATAGTCGTGGTTGTTATAAGCATGGTCGTGGTTGTTATAATCATAGTCGTTTTTGTTATAATCATAGTCGTGGTTGTTATAATCATGGTCGTGGTTGTTATAATCGTGGTCGTTGTTGTAATAATCATGGTCATGGTTGTTATAATCATGGTCGTAGTTGTTATAATCATAGTCGTAGTAATGATCATCGTCGTGGTTGATAAAATCATAGTCGTGGTTGTTATATTCATAGTCGTGGTTATGATCATATTCGTGGTTGATACAATCATAGACGTGGTTGTTATAATCATGGTCATGAGTGTTATAATCATTGTCGTTGTTGTTATAATCATATTCGTGGTTGTTATAATCATGGTCGTGGTTGTTACAACCATAGTCGTGGTTGTTATAATCATGGTCGTGGTTGTTATAATCATGGTCGTGGTTGTTATGATCATATTCGTGGTTATTACAATCATGGTCGTGGTTGTTATAATCATAGTCGTGGTTGTTATAAGCATGGTTTTGGTTGTTATAATCACGGTTGTGGAAGTTATAATAATACTCATGGTTGTTATATTCATGGTCGTGCTTATTATATATATGGTCGTGCTTGTTATAATCATTGTCGTGCTTGTTATAATTATGGGTGTGGTTGATATAATCAAAGTCGTGGTTGTTATAATCGTGGTCGTTGTTGTTATAATCATGGTCATGGTTGTTATAATCATGGTCGTGAGTGTTATAATCATGGTCATGGTGGTTATAATCATGATCGTGGTTGTTATAATCATAGTCGTGGTTGTTATAAGCATTGTCGTGCTTGTTATAATCATAGTCGTGGTTGTTATAATCATGGCTGTGTTTCATATAATCATAGTCGTGGTTGTTATAATCATGGTCGTGGTTGTTATAATCATAGTCGTGGTTGTTATGATCATGGTCGTGGTTGTTACAATCATGGTCGTGGTTGTTATAATCATAGTCGTGGTTGCTATAATCATGGTTGTGATTGTTATAATCATAGTCGTGGTTGTTATAATCATGGTCGTGGTTGTAATAATCATAGTCGTGGTTCTTATAATCACATTCGTGTTTCTTATATTCATGGTCGTGATTCTTATAATCATAGTCGTTGTTGTTATAATCATGGTTGTGGTTGTTATAATCATTGTCGTGGTTGTTATAATAATAGTCGTGGTTGTTATGTTCATGGTCGTGCTTGTTTTATTTATGGTCATGATCGTTAAAATCATAGTCGTGGTTGTTATAATCATGGTCGTGGTTGTTATAATCATATTCGTGGTTGCTATAATCATGGTTGTGATTGTTATAATCATGGTCGTGGTTGTTATAATCATGGTCGTGGTTGTTATATTCATGGTCGTGGTTGTTATAATCAAGGTCGTAGATGTTATAATCATAGTCTTGATTATGATCATAGTCGTGGTTGTTATAATCATAGTCGTGGTTGTTATAATCATGGTCGTGAGTGTTATAATCATGGTCTTGGTTGTTATAATCATATTCGTGGTTGTTATAATCATAGTCGTGGTTGTTATAATCATGGTCGTGAGCGTTATAATCTTGGTCTTGGTTGTTATAATCATATGCGTGGCTGTTATAATCATGGTCGTGGTAGTTATAGTCATGGTCGTGGTTGCTATAATCATAGTCGTGGTTATGATCATAATCGTGGTTGTTATAATCGTTGTCGAGGTTGTTATGATCATGGTCGTGGTTGTTACAATCATGGTCATGGTTGTTATAATCATAGTCGTGGTTGTTATAATAATAGTCGTACTTGTTATAATCGGGTCGTTGTTGTTATACTCATGTTCGTGGTTATATAATCATTGTCGTGGTTATTATAATCATGGTAGTGGTTGTTATGATCATGGTCGTGGTTGTTATAACCATATCTGTGGTTGTTATAGTTATGGTTGTGTTTGATATAATCATAGTCGTGGTTGTTATAATCATAGTCGTGGTTGTTATAATCATGGTCGTGGTTGTTATAATCATAGTCGTGGTTGTTATATTTATGGTCGGGCTTGTTATATTTATGGTCGTGCTTGTTATAATCATAGTCTCGGTTGTTATAATCATCGTCGTGAGTGTTATAATCATGGTCTTGGTTGTTATAATCATATTCGTGGTTGGTATAATCATAATCGTGGTTGTTATAATCATGGTCATGAGTGTTATAATCTTGGTCTTGGTTGTTATAATCATATGCATGGTTGTTATAATCATGGTCGTGGTAGTTATAGTCATGGTCGTGGTTGCTATAATCATAGTCGTGGTTATGATCATAATCGTGGTTGTTATAATCATCGTCCTGGTTATAATCATGGTCGTGGTTGTTATAATCATATCTGTGATTGTTATTGTCATGGTTGTGTTTGATACAATCATTGTCGTGGTTGTTATAATTTGGCGTCGTGGTTGTTATAATCATGGTCGAGGTTGTTATAATCATAGTCGTGGTTGTTATAATAATAGTCGTGGTTATTATAATCGGGTCGTTGTTGTTATACTCATGGTCGTGGTTGTTATAATCATGGTCGTGGTTATTATAATCATGGTCGTGGTTGTTATGATCATGGTCGTGGTTGTTACAATCATGGTCGTGGTTGTTATAATCATAGTCGTGGTTGTTATAATCATATCTGTGGTTGTTATAGTTATGGTTGTGTTTGATATAATCATACTCGTGGTTGTTATAATCATAGTCGTGGTTGTTATAATCATGGTCGTGGTTGTTATAATCATAGTCGTGGTTGTTATATTTATGGTCGGGCTTGTTATATTTATGGTCGTGCTTGTTATAATCATAGTCGTGGTTGTTATAATAATGGTCGTGACTGTTATAATCATGGTCTTGGTTGTTATAATCATATTCGTGGTTGTTATAATCATAGTCGTGGTTGTTATAGTCATGGTCCTGTTGTTATAATCATGGTCATGGTTGTTATAATCATAGTCGTGTTTGTTATAATCATGGTCATTGTTGTTATAGTCATATCTGTGGTTGTTATTGTCATGGTTGTGTTTGATAAAATCATAGTCGTGGTTGTTATAATCATAGTCGTGGTTGTTATAATCATGGTCGTGGTTGTTATAATCATAGTCATGGTTGTTTTAATCATGGTCATGGTGGTTATAATCATGGTCGTGGTTGTTATAATCATAGTCGTGGTTGTTATAAGCATGTTCGTGGTTGTTATAATCATAGTCGTTTTTGTTATAATCATAGTCGTAGTTGTTATAATGATGGTCGTGGTTGTTATAATCGTGGTCGTTCTTGTTATAATCATGGTCATGGTTGTTATAATAATGGTCCTAGTTGTTATAATCATATTCGTGGTTATGATCATCGTCGTGGTTGTTATAATCATAGTCGTGGTTGTTATATTCATAGTCGTGGTTATGATCATATTCGTGGTTGTTACAATCATAGTCGTGGTTGTTATAATCATGGTCGTGTGTGTTATAATCATTGTCGTTGTTGTTATAATCATATTCGTGGTTGTTATAATCATGGTCGTGGTTGTTACAACCATAGTCGTGGTTGTTATATTCATGGTCGTGGTTGTTATAATCATGGTCGTGGTTGTTCTGATCATGGTCGTGGGTATTACAATCATGGTCGTGGTTGTTATAATCATAGTCGTGGTTGTTATAAGCATGGTCTTGGTTGTTATAATCATGGTTGTGGTAGTTATAATAATAGTCATGGTTGTTATATTCATGGTCGTGTTTATTATATATATGGTCGTGCTTGTTATAATCATTGTCGTGCTTGTTATAATTATGGTTGTGGTTGAAATAATCATAGTCGTGGTTGTTATAATCGTGGTCGTTGTTGTTATAATCATGGTCATGGATGTTATAATCATGGTCGTGAGTGTTATAATCATGGTCATGGTGGTTATAATCATGGTCGTGGTTGTTATAATCATAGTCGTGGTTGTTATAATCATGGTCGTGCTTGTTATAATCATAGTCGTGGTTGTTATAATCATGGTTGTGGTTGATATAATCATAGTCGTGGTTGTTATAATCATGGTCGTGGTTGTTATAATCATAGTCGTGGTTGTTATGATCATGGTCGTGGTTGTTACAATCATGGTCGTGGTTGTTATAATCATAGTCGTGGTTGCTATAATCATGGTTGTGATTGTTATAATCATAGTCGTGGTTGTTATAATCATGGTCGTGGTTGTTATATTTATGGTCGGGCTTGTTATATTTATGGGCGTGCTTGTTATAATCATAGTCTCGGTTGTTATAATCATCGTCGTGAGTGTTATAATCATGGTCTTGGTTGTTAAAATCATATTCGTGGTTGGTATAATCATAATCGTGGTTGTTATAATCATGGTCATGAGTGTTATAATCTTGGTCTTGGTTGTTATAATCATATGCATGGTTGTTATAATCATGGTCGTGGTAGTTATAGTCATGGTCGTGGTTGCTATAATCATAGTCGTGGTTATGATCATAATCGTGGTTGTTATAATCATCGTCCTGGTTATAATCATGGTCGTGGTTGTTATAATCATATCTGTGATTGTTATTGTCATGGTTGTGTTTGATACAATCATTGTCGTGGTTGTTATAATTTGAGTCGTGGTTGTTATAATCATGGTCGAGGTTGTTATAATCATAGTCGTGGTTGTTATAATAATAGTCGTGGTTATTATAATCGGGTCGTTGTTGTTATGATCATGGTCGTGGTTGTTACAATCATGGTCGTGGTTGTTATAATCATAGTCGTGGTTGTTATAATCATATCTGTGGTTGTTATAGTTATGGTTGTGTTTGATATAATCATACTCGTGGTTGTTATAATCATAGTCGTGGTTGTTATAATCATGGTCGTGGTTGTTATAATCATAGTCGTGGTTGTTATATTTATGGTCGGGCTTGTTATATTTATGGTCGTGCTTGTTATAATCATAGTCGTGGTTGTTATAATAATGGTCGTCACTGTTATAATCATGGTCTTGTTTGTTATAATCATATTCGTGGTTGTTATAATCATAGTCGTGGTTGTTATAGTCATGGTCCTGGTTGTTATAATCATGGTCATGGTTGTTATAATCATAGTCGTGTTTGTTATAATCATGGTCATGGTTGTTATAGTCATATCTGTGGTTGTTATTGTCATGGTTGTGTTTGATAAAATCATAGTCGTGGTTGTTATAATCATAGTCGTGGTTGTTATAATCATGGTCGTGGTTGTTATAATCATAGTCATGGTTGTTTCAATCAGGGTCATGGTGGTTATAATCATGGTCGTGGTTGTTATAATCATAGTCGTGGTTGTTATAAGCATGTTCGTGGTTGTTATAATCATAGTCGTTTTTGTTATAATCATAGTCGTGGTTGTTATAATCATGGTCGTGGTTGTTATAATCGTGGTCGTTCTTGTTATAATCATGGTCATGGTTGTTATAATAATGGTCCTAGTTGTTATAATCATATTCGTGGTTATGATCATCGTCGTGGTTGTTATAATCATAGTCGTGGTTGTTATATTCATAGTCGTGGTTATGATCATATTCGTGGTTGTTACAATCATAGTCGTGGTTGTTATAATCATGGTCGTGTGTGTTATAATCATTGTCGTTGTTGTTATAATCATATTCGTGGTTGTTATAATCATGGTCGTGGTTGTTACAACCATAGTCGTGGTTGTTATATTCATGGTCGTGGTTGTTATAATCATGGTCGTGGTTGTTCTGATCATGGTCGTGGGTATTACAATCATGGTCATGGTTATTATAATCATAGTCGTGGTTGTTATAAGCATGGTCTTGGTTGTTATAATCATGGATGTGATGGTTATAATAATAGTCATGGTTGTTATATTCATGGTCGTGATTATTATATATATGGTCGTGCTTGTTATAATCATTGTCGTGCTTGTTATAATTATGGTTGTGGTTGAAATAATCATAGTCGTGGTTGTTATAATCGTGGTCGTTGTTGTTATAATCATGGTCATGGTTGTTATAATCATGGTCGTGAGTGTTATAATCATGGTCATGGTGGTTATAATCATGGTCGTGGTTGTTATAATCATAGTCGTGGTTGTTATAATCATGGTCGTGCTTGTTATAATCATAGTCGTGGTTGTTATAATCATGGTTGTGGTTGATATAATCATAGTCGTGGTTGTTATAATCATGGTCGTGGATGTTATAATCATAGTCGTGGTTGTTATGATCATGGTCGTGGTTGTTATAATCATGGTCGTGGTAGTCATAGTCATTGTAGTGGTTGCTATAATCAGAGTCGTGGTTATGATCATAATCGTGTTTGTTATAATCATGGTCCTGGTTGTTATAATCATGGTCGTGGTTGTTATAATCATGGTTGCGGTTAATATAATCATAGTCGTGGTAGTTATAATCATGGTTGCGGTTAATATAATCATGGTCGTGGTTGTTATGAACATGGTCGTGGTTGATAAAATCATGGTCGTGGTTGTCATAGTCGTGGTTGTTATAATCATATCTGTGGTTGTTATAGTCATGGTTGTGTTTGATATAATAATTGTTGTGGTTGTTATAATCATAGTCGTGTTGTTATAATCATGGTTGCGGTTAATAAAATCAAGTCGTGGTTGTTAAAATCGTGGTCGTTGTTGTTATAATCCGGGTCATGGTTGTTGTAATCATGGTCGTGGTTGTTATAATCATTCTCTTGGTTATGATCATAGTCGTGGTTGTTATAATCATAGTCATGGTTGTTATAATCATCTTCGTGGTTGTTATAATCATAGTCGTGGTTGTTATAATCATGGTCGTTGGTGATATAATCATAGTCGTTGTTGTTATAATCATGGTCGTTGTTATTATAATCATGGTCGTGGTTGTTATAATCATGGTCCTGGATGTTATAATCATGGTCGTTGTTATTATAATCATGGTCGTGGTTGCTATAATCATGGTCGTGGTTGTTATAATCATAGTTGTGGTTGTTATAATCATGATCGTGGTTGTTATAATCATAGTCGTTATTATGATAATAGTCGTGGTTGTTATAATCATAGTCGTGGTTGTTATAATCAAGGTCGTGAGTGTTATACTCATGGTCGTGGTAGTTATAATCATATTAGTGGTTGTTATAATCATGGTCATGGTTGTTATAATCATGGTCGTGGTTATTATAATCATGGTCGTGAGTGTTATAATTATGGATTTGGTTGTTATAATCATAGTCTTGGTTATGATCATAGTCGTGGTTGTTATAATCAAGGTTGTGGTTGTTATAATCATGGTTGATGTTGTTATAATCATGGTCGTGGTTGTTATAATCATGGTCGTGGTGGTTATAATCATGGTCGTGGTTGTTATAATCATGGTAGTGAGTATTGTAATCATTGTCGTGGTAGTTATAATCATATTAGTGGTTGTTATTATCATGATCGTGGTTGTTATAATCATGGTCGTGATTGTTATAATCATGGTCCTGGTTGTTATAATCATAATCGTGGTTGTTATAATAATAGTCGTGGTTGTAATAATCATAGTCGTGGTTGTTATAATCATGGTTTTTGTTGTTATAATCATAGTCGTGGTTGTTATAATCATGGTTGTTGTTGTTATAATCATGGTCGTGGTTGTTATAATCATGGTCATGGTGGTTATTATCATGGTCGTGGGTATTATAGTCATAGTCGTGGTTGTTATAATCATGATCGTGATTGTTATAATAATGGTCGTGATTATTATAATAATGGTCGTGGTTGTTATAATCATGGTCGTGGTTGTTATAAGCATGGTCGTGGTTGTTATAATCATGGTCGTGGTTGCTATAATAATAGTCGTGGTTGTAATAATCATAGTCGGGGTTGTTATAATCATGGTTTTTGTTGTAATAATCATATTCGTGGATGTTATAATCATAGGCGCGGTTGTTATAATCATGGTTGTGGTTGACATAATCATAGTCGTGGTTGTTATAATCATGGTTATTATTGTTATAATCATTGTCGTGGTTGTTATAATTTGGTCGTTGTTGTTATACTCATGGTCGTGGTTGTTATAATCATGGTCGTTGTTGTTATAATCATAGTCGTGGTTGCTATAATCATATCTGTGGTTGTTATAGTCTTGGTTGTGTTTGATATAATCATTGTCGTGGTTGTTATAATCATAGTCGTGGTTGTTATATTAATGGTCGTGGTTGTTATAATCATAGTCGTGGTTGTTATATTTATGGTCGGGCTTGTTATATATATTATCCTACTTGCTATAATCATAGTCGTGCTTGTTATAATCATGGTTGCGGTTAATATAATCATAGTCGTTTGTTGTTATAATCGTGGTCGTTGTTGTTATAATCTTGGTCATGGTTGTTATAATCATGGTCGTAGTTGTTATGATCATAGTCGTGGTTATGATCATAGTCATGGTTGTTATAATCATAGTCGTGGTTGTTATAATCATGGTCGTGGTTGTTAAAATCATGGTCGTGGTTGTTATAATCATGGTCGTGGTTGTTATAATCAGTCATGGTTATGATCATAGTCATGGTTGTTATAATCATATTCGTGGTTGTTATAATCATAATCATGGTCGTGGTTGTTATAATCATTGTCGTGGTTATGATCATGGTCGGTTATAAATCATGGTCGTGGATGTTATAATCATGGTCGTGGTTGTTATAATCATGGTCGTGGTTGTTATAATCATAGTCCTGGTCGTTATAATCATAGTCGTGGTTATGATCATAGTCGTGGTTGCTATAATCATAGTCGTGGTTGTTATAATCATAGTTGTGGTTGTTATAATCATGGTCGTGGATGATATAATCATGGTCGTGGTTGTTAAAATCATGGTCGAGGTTGTTATAATCATAGTCGTGGTTATGATCATAGTCGTGGTTGCTATAATCATAGTCGTGGTTGTTATAATCATAGTCGTGGTTGTTATAATCATGGTCGTGAGTGTTATAATCATGGCCGTGGTAGTTATAATCATATTAGTGGTTGTTATAATCATGGTCATGGTTGTTATAGTAATGGTCGTGGTGATTATAATCATGGTCGTGAGTGTTATAATTATGGGTCTGGTTGTTATTATCATAGTCTTGGTTATGATCATAGTCGTGGTTGTTTTAATCATAGTCGTGGTTGTTATAATCATGGTTGTTGTTATAATCATGGTCGTGGTTGATATAATCATGGTCGTGGTGGATATAATCATGTTCGTGGTTGTTATAATCATAGTCGTGGTTGTTATAATCATGGTAGTGAGAATTATAATCATTGTCGTTGTGTTTATAATCATATTAGTGGTTGTTATTATCATGATCGTGGTTGTTATAATCATGGTCCTGGTTGTTATAACCATATTCGTGGTTGTTATAATGATAGTCGTGGTTGTAATAATCATAGTCGTGGTTGTTATAATCATGGTTTTTGTTGTTATAATCATAGTCGTGGTTGTTATAATCTTGGTTGTTGTTGTTATAATCATGGTTGTGGTTGTTATAATCATGGTCATGGTGGTTATTATCATAGTCGTGGTTGTTATAGTCATAGTCGTGGTTGTTATAATCATGATCGTGATTGTTATAATCATGGTCGGGGTCGTTATAATCATGGTCGTGGTAGTTATAATCATGGTCGGGGTCGTTATAATCATGGTCGTGGTAGTTATAATCATGGTCGTTGTTGTTATAATCATGGTCGTGGTTGTTATAATCATGGTCGTGGTTGTTATAATCATGGTCGTGGTTGTTATAATCATAGCCGTGGTTGTTATTATCATGGCCGCGGTTGTTATAATCATGGTTGTGGTTGATATAATCATAGTCGTGGTTGTTATAATCTTGGTTGTGGTTGTTATAATCATGGTCGTGGTTGTTATAATCATGGTCGTGGTTGTTATAATCATGGTCTTGGTTGTTATAATCATAGCCGTGGTTGTTATAATCATGGTCGCGGTTGTTATACTCATGGTTGTGGTTGATATAATCATAGTCGTGGTTGTTATAATCATGGTCGTGGTTGTTATAATAATAGTCTTGGTTGTTATTTTCATGGTCGTGCTTGTTATATTTATGGGCATGCTTTTTATAATGATAGTCGTGGTTGGTATAATCATGGATGTGGTTGATATAATCATAGTCGTGGTTGTTATAATCATATTCGTGGTTGTTATAATCATGGTCGTCGTTGTTATAATAATAGGCGCGGTTGTTATAATCATAGTCTTGCTTGTGGTCATAGTCGTGGTAGTTATAATCATGGTCGTGAGTGTTATAATCATAATCGTGGTTGTTATAATCATGGTTGTGGTTGATATATTCATAGTCATGGTTGTTATAATCATAGTCGTTGTAGCTATAATCATGGTCGTGGTTTTTATAATCATGGTCGTGGTTGTTATAATCATGGTCTTGGTTGTTATAATCATAGTCGTGGTTATGATCATAGTCGTGGTTTCTATAATCATAGTCGTGGTTGTTATAATCATGGTTGTGGTTGATATAATCTTAGTCGAGGTTATTATATTCATGGTCGTTATTGTTATAATCATGGACGAGGTTGTTATAATCATAGTCTTGGTTATGATCATCGTCATGGTTGTTATAATCATGGTCGTGAGTGTTTTAATCATGGTCGTGGTTGTTATAATCACATTCGTGGTTGTTATAAACATGGTCGTGGTTGTTATAATCATGGTCGTGGTTGTTATAATCATGGTCGTGGTTGTTATAATCATGGTCGTGGTTGTTATAATCATTGTCGTAGTTATGATCATAGTCGTGGTTGCTATAATGATGGTTGTGATTGTTATAATCATAGTCGTGGTTGTTATAATCATGGTCGTGGTTGTTATAATCATTGTCGTAGTTATGATCATAGTCGTGGTTGCTATAATGATGGTAGTGATTGTTATAATCATAGTCGTCGTTGTTATAATCATGGTCGTGGTTGTTATATTCATGGTCGTGGTTGTTTTAATCATGGTCGTGGTTGTTATAATCATGGTCATAGTTGTTATAATCATGGTCGTGTTTTTTATAATCAGTCGTGGTTATGATCATAGTCATGGTTGTTATAATCATAGTCGTGGTTGTTATAATCATGGTCGTGAGTGTTATAATCATGGTCGTGGTTGTTATAATCATAGTCTTGGTTATGATCATCGTCATGGTTGTTATAATCATGGTCGTGAGTGTTATAATCATGGTCGTGGTTGTTATAATCATATTCGTGGTTGTTATAAACATGGTCGTGGTTGTTATAATCATGGTCGTGGTTGTTATAATCATAGTTGTGGTTGTTATAATCATGGTCGTGGATGTTATAATTATGGTCGTGGTTGTTATAATCGTGGTCGTGGTTGTTATAATCATAGTCGTGGTTATGCTCATAGTCGTGGTTGCTATAATCATAGTCGATGTTGTTATAATCATGGTTGTGGTTGATATAATCTTAGTCGGGGTTATTATATTCATGGTCGTTGTTGTTATAATCATGGTCATGGTTGTTATAATCATGGTCGTAGTGTTATAATCATAATCGTGGTTGCTATAATCATTTTCGTGGTTGTTATAATCATAGTCTTGTTTATGATCATCGTCATGGTTGTTATAATCATGGTCGTGAGTGTTATAATCATGGTCCCGGTTGTTATAATCATATTCGTGGTAATTATAAACATGGTCGTGGTTGTTATAATCAGGGTCGTGGTTGTTAAAATCATGGTCGTGGTTGTTATAATCATGGTCGTGGTTGTTATAATCAGTCATGGTTATGATCATAGTCATGGTTGTTATAATCATAGTCGTGGTTGTTATAATCATGGTCGTGGTTGTTATAATCATGGTCGTGGTTGTTATAATCATTGTCGTGGTTATGATCATGGTCGTGGTTGCTATAATCATGGTCGTGGATGTTATAATCATGGTCGTGGTTGTTATAATCATGGTCGTGGTTGTTATAATCATAGTCCTGGTCGTTATAATCATAGTCGTGGTTATGATCATAGTCGTGGTTGCTATAATCATAGTCGTGGTTGTTATAATCATAGTTGTGGTTGTTATAATCATGGTCGTGGATGATATAATCATGGTCGTGGTTGTTAAAATCATGGTCGAGGTTGTTATAATCATAGTCGTGGTTATGATCATAGTCGTGGTTGCTATAATCATAGTCGTGGTTGTTATAATCATAGTCGTGGTTGTTATAATCATGGTCGTGAGTGTTATAATCATGGCCGTGGTAGTTATAATCATATTAGTGGTTGTTATAATCATGGTCATGGTTGTTATAGTAATGGTCGTGGTGATTATAATCATGGTCGTGAGTGTTATAATTATGGGTCTGGTTGTTATAATCATAGTCTTGGTTATGATCATAGTCGTGGTTGTTTTAATCATAGTCGTGGTTGTTATAATCATGGTTGTTGTTATAATCATGGTCGTGGTTGTTATAATCATGGTCGTGGTGGATATAATCATGTTCGTGGTTGTTATAATCATAGTCGTGGTTGTTATAATCATGGTAGTGAGAATTATAATCATTGTCGTTGTGTTTATAATCATATTAGTGGTTGTTATTATCATGATCGTGGTTGTTATAATCATGGTCCTGGTTGTTATAACCATATTCGTGGTTGTTATAATGATAGTCGTGGTTGTAATAATAATAGTCGTGGTTGTTATAATCATGGTTTTTGTTGTTATAATCATAGTCGTGGTTGTTATAATCATGGTTGTTGTTGTTATAATCATGGTTGTGGTTGTTATAATCATGGTCATGGTGGTTATTATCATAGTCGTGGTTGTTATAGTCATAGTCGTGGTTGTTATAATCATGATCGTGATTGTTATAATATGGTCGGGGTCGTTATAATCATGGTCGTGGTAGTTATAATCATGGTCGGGGTCGTTATAATCATGGTCGTGGTAGTTATAATCATGGTCGTGTTGTTATAATCATGGTCGTGGTTGTTATAATCATGGTCGTGGTTGTTATAATCATGGTCGTGGTTGTTATAATCATAGCCGTGGTTGTTATTATCATGGCCGCGGTTGTTATAATCATGGTTGTGGTTGATATAATCATAGTCGTGGTTGTTATAATCTTGGTTGTGGTTGTTATAATCATGGTCGTGGTTGTTATAATCATGGTCGTGGTTGTTATAATCATGGTCTTGGTTGTTATAATCATAGCCGTGGTTGTTATAATCATGGTCGCGGTTGTTATAATCATGGTTGTGGTTGATATAATCATAGTCGTGGTTGTTATAATCATGGTCGTGGTTGTTATAATAATAGTCTTGGTTGTTATTTTCATGGTCGCACGTTATATTTATGGGCATGCTTGTTGGTAATGATAAAGTAGTGGTTGGTATAACTGGCGGATGTGGTTGATATAATCATAGTCTCGGTTGCTGTTATAATCATATTCGTGGTTGTTATAATCATGGTCACGTTGTTATAATAATAGCGCGGGTTGTTAAGGTCTGGTAGTCTTGCTTGTGGTCATGTACGGTAGTTGGTAACTGCGGTCGTGAGTGTTATAATCATAATCGTGGTTGTTATAATCATGGTTGTGGTTGATATATTCGATATTTGTGGTTGTTATAATTACAGTCATTGTAGCCATAACTGGCGGTCGTGGCTTTTTATAATCATGGTCGTGGTTGTTATAATTGGCGATCTTGGTTGTTATAATCATAGTCGCTTAAGATCATAATGCGGTTTTATAATCATAGTCGTGGTTGTTATAATCATGGTTGTGGCTGATATAATCTTAACAGGTTATTATATTCATGGCTCATTGTTATAATCATGGTCGAGGTTGTTATGGCACCATAGTCTTGGGTTATGATCATCGCCGCGGTTGTTATAATCATGGTCGGAGTGTTATAATCATGGTCATGGTTGTTATAATCATACTCGTGGTTATAAATTACGGGTCGTGCCGTTATAATCAGCGGTCGTGGTTGTTATAATCATGGTCGTGGTTGTTATAATCATGGTCGTGGCTGTTATAATCAATAGTCGAGCAGCGACTGGCGTCGTGGGTTGCTATAGATGGTTGTGATTGTTATAATCATAGTCGTGGTTGTTATAATCATGGTCGGTTGTTATAATCATTGTCGAAAGGCGACTGGCGCGAACGGGTTGCTATAATGATGGTAGTGATTGTTATAATCATAGTCGCTGCTGTTATAACCGCGGTTTGCTGTTATATTCATAGTCGGTTGTTTTAATCATGGTCGTGGTTGTTATAATCATGGCCATAGCCATATAATCATGGTCGTGTTTTTTATAATCAGTCGTGGTTACATCATAGTCAGCGCGGTTGTTATAATCATAGTCGGGTTGTTATAACTGGCGGTCGGAGTGTTAGTAATCATGGTCGTGGTTGTTATAATCATAGTCTTGGTTATGATCATCGTCATGGTTGTTATAATCATGGTCGAGTGCTATAATCATGGTCGCGGGTTGTTATAATCATATTCGTGGTTGTTATAAAACATGGTCGGTTGTTATAATCATATGTGGTTATAATCGCGTCGTGGTTGTTATATCTAAGTGGTCGTGGTTGTTATAATCATTGGTCGAAGTTATGATCATAGCGTCGTGGTTGCTATAATGATGGTTGCGATTGTTATAATCATAGTCGTGGTTGTTATAATCATGGTCGTGGTTATATTCATGGTCGTGGTTGTTTTAATCATGGTCGTGGTTGTTATAATCATGGTCATAGTCGTTATAATCATGGTCGTGTTTTTTTATAAGCAGTCGGTTATGATCATAGTCATGGTTGTTATAATCATAGTCGTGGTTGTTATAATCATGGTCGTGGAGTAAGCGGCAAATTATGTCGGTTGCTATAATCATGGTTGTGATTGATATAATCATTAGGGGCAGTGAAATTTTGCTCAAAGCTGCACCTCAGGCATTGTTCCT
>NW_024732853.1:0-2500 GCF_018991925.1 Homarus americanus
GTATGCTCTTAAATCGACCCTCGATTGACTTTGACGGTCTCCCATTCGGGTGGGCAAGTTCTCTGTAGTATACTATTAAATCGACCCCCGATTGACTTTGAAGGTCTCCCATGCGGGTGTGCAAGTTCTCTGTAGTATGCTATCAAATCGACCCCCGATTGACTTTGACGGTCTCCCATGCGGGTGTGGAACTTCTCTGGTATGTTGTATAATATGACCGAGGTGCCTCTACCCCTTACTATAGTGAAATAGTGCCATCCAGCGAACAAGGGCGGACGCTTTCATGACCGTCTCCTACTCGGTGTGTGCAGATTCTCGGATCATTTTGTATAGTATGCTATTAAATCGACCCCCGATTGACTTTGACGGTCTCCCATTCGATTGTGCAAGTTTCTGTAGTATGCTATTAATCGACCCCCGGTGACTTTGACTGTCTCCCCATTCGGGTGCAAGTTTCTGTATTATGCTATGAAATCGACCCCGATTGACTTTGACGGTCTCCCATTCGGGTGTGCAAGTTTCTGTATTATGCTATTAAATCGACCCCCGATTGACTTTGACGGTCTCCCATTCGGGTGTGCAAGTTTCTGTAGTATGCTATTAAATCGACCCCCGATTGACTTTCACTGTCTCCCATTCGGGTGTGCAAGTTTCTGTAGTATGCTATTAAATCGACCCCCGATTGACTTTCACTGTCTCCCATTCGGGTGTGCAAGTTTCTGTAGTATGCTATCAAATCGACCCCGATTGACTTTGGCGGTCTCCCATTGGTGTAAAGTTTCTGTAGTATGCTATTAAATCGACCCCGGTGACTTTGACGGGTCTCCCATTCGGGTGTGCGGTTTCTGTGGTATCTTCTATCAAATCGATGCCGATTGACTTTGACGGTCTCCCATTCGGGTGTGCAAGTTTCTGTAGTATGCTATTAAATCGACCCCCGATTGACGTTGACGGTCTCCCATTCGGGTGTGCAAGTTTCTGTAGTATGCTATTAAATCGACCCCCGATTGACTCTGACGGTCTCCCATGCGGGTGTGGAACTTCTTTGGTATGTTGTATAATATGACCGAGGTGCCCCTACCCCTTACTGTAGTGAAATAGTTCCATCCAGCGTACAAGGGCAGACGCTTTCACGACCGTCTCCCACTTCGGTGTGTCTCGGATCATTTTGTAAGAGTATGCTCTTAAATGGGCGATTCGGCTGACGGTCTCCCATTCAGTGTGCAAGTTTTCTGTAGTATGCTATTAAATCGACCCCGATTGACTTTGACGGTCTCCCATTCGGGTGTGCAAGTTTCTGTAGTATGCTATTAAATCGACCCCCGATTGACTTTGACTGTCTCCCATTCGGGTGTGCAAGTTTCTGTAGTATGCTATCAAATCGACCCCGATTGACTTTGACGGTCTCCCATTCGGGTGTGCAAGTTTCTGTAGTATGCTATTAAATCGACCCCCGATTGACTTTGATGGTCTCCCATTCGGGTGTGCAAGTTTCTGTGGTATGCTATCAAATCGATCCCCGATTGACTTTGACGGTCTCCCATTCGGGTGTGCAAGTTTCTGTAGTATACTATTAAATCGACCCCCGATTGACGTTGACGGTCTCCCATTCGGGTGTGCAAGTTTCTGTAGTATGCTATTAAATCGACCCCCGATTGACTCTGACGGTCTCCCATGCGGGTGTGGAACTTCTTTGGTATGTTGTATAATATGACCGAGGTGCCCCTACCCCTTACTATAGTGAAATAGTTCCATCCAGCGTACAAGGGCGGACGCTTTCACGACCGTCTCCCACTCGGTATGTGCAGATTCTCGGATCATTTTGTATAGTATGCTATTAAATCGACCCTCGATTGACTCTGACGGTCTCCCATTCGGGTGTGCAAGTTCTCTTGGTGCATTTGAAGTATGAGTTGAGTTTTATGAAGTTGATTTCGTCATAGGCACGGTGCTGTGCTGTGCTGTGCCATCGACAACACCAATAAGGAAGGGGCATCTATTTTTACTTAGGCTAGCATACCTAAGTTAAAGCAAACTCCCCTTGCCAATACAAGAAGGAAGAGGATTTCGACATCGACGAAACCTCCGGCGGCCCGGTAGTGGTTGGTTAGGTTAGGTTAGGTTAGGTTAGGTTAGGGTAGGTTAGGTTAGGTTAGGTTAGGTTAGGTTAGGTTAGGCGGCCCGGTAGTGGTTGGTTAGGTTAGGTAGTTGCCTGTATTATTAATCTATAAAATTTAAGGTCCCCCGTTAGACTTTACCACGGTCAGGCTAAACAGTTTAGGCTAGATAGTGGTGGCTGCTTGGATTATTTCTTTGTCTCTTATTGACTTCGGGTGGCTAACCTCTATAAAATTGAGGACACCAATAGACTTTGTACTAAGGTTAGGTTAAACAGACACTTGGAGCAGGCCGCTACACACTTTTGCTGTAATGGAGGATTTCGCCATCGGGGAGCGTGACGAAACCTCCGGCGAAAGTAGTGGTGGCTGCCTGTATATCT
>NW_024732853.1:7500-12108 GCF_018991925.1 Homarus americanus
ACAGCCGTAGGATATTAGGTTCCAAGTGTCATAAGGCTTACCTGTTATTACATGTGGCAGTCGTGTAGTAAGTCTTATCGAGTGTAGGGAAGAATCCGGATCTGTTTAATGCCGTACCCTCACTCCAGAGTAGGCTATTCCATAGTCACTAGTTTAGGGTGAAGTGATATCTTGGGACGCCCCGCTCTACCAGGACCCCATAATTATAAAGCCTCAATTATTGTTCTTCTCATTATCTCATTTGGGGTCAATCAAGTTACTCAAGGGTTGTTAATCCAGATCTTTATATTAATGCCGTAATACGCCCTTCCTCTTTCAAATATCTCAGGGTTGTTAATCCGGATCTTTATATAAATGCCGTAATACGCCTTTCCTCTTTCAAGTATCTCAGGGTTGTTAATCCGGATCTTTATATTAATGCCGTAATACGCCCTTCCTCTTTCAAGTATCTCAGGGTTGTTAATCCGGATCTTTATATAAATGCCGTAATACGCCCTTCCTCTTTCAAGTATCTCAGGGTTGTTAATCCGGTTCTTTATATTAATGCCGTAATACGCCCTTCCTCTTTCAAGTATCCCAGGGTTGTTAATCCGGATCTTTATATTAATGCCGTAATACGCCCTTCCCGTTTCAAGTCTCTTATCCTTATCTAAGGATATTCTCAGAAGAACAATATTCATAAGTGTAATTTCCCTAGGTATAACTTGGGTAGTTTCCGGGACTTTCTGGTTATCCACTGCCGTGATATTTTCTAGGGTAATCCACTTATCTTATATTTTGATCATTAATTAATTTATCTATGTTTTCTTAACAATGGCCACCTCAGGATTTGTTAAACTTGGTAGTCCTGGAGGAGTGGAAAAGCAAGATACCATTTCATATCTTGAAGCATGTGGAGGAGCGTGGAGAGGTTAATTTAGGGCGTGCGGCTGAGCTGGCTGATGAGTACGCCTTGCTGGTGGAGTCACTGTGCCGTAGGGAACGTGGTACTTTCCAACATGTTAGGTCCTCCTCTGATGATAACCTTGGGGACGTGAGTGGTAGGTCGAAAGGTCCCACACCTACCCCCCCCTGATGCAACCAAGTTTTATTGTTCTTACTGTAAAAACCCAGGCCATACGATCCAGTCTCGTAAACACCCAAAGTGTCGAACTGCTAAAAGTAGTTCCCTGGATCCCAAATCCAAACCAATAGCAACCACCAATGTGGAAAGGCCCCATCAGGATCTCTTCTCTTCATTCACCTATGAGGGAAAAATTTCAATCATAGAGGGGTCTCGTTCTTTCCCTATTCGTATACTACGTGATACGGGCGCAGCACAATCTATCCTCCTGTTTAACATCATTCCTGATATATCTACCGCATTTACTAATGAGAGTGTTCTAATTTCAGATCTCTCATCCCATTCTTCCTATCCCTTAGCTAAAGTGCACCTCCAATGTCCCTTGATTACTGGGGAAGTGCAAATAGCCATTAGGAAAGATCCAATGCCTGTGAGCGGCATTCATTTATTATTGGGTAATGACTTGGTAGGAGATCTAGTGGTTCCTAACATAAAGACAGTCGACTCTCCCTTACCTGTCAACTCCACCACTGACCTTAAAGAAACTATTCCTCATCTTTTCCCATCTTGTGCTGTCACCCGGTCACAGAGTGTGCGAAATGGGCCCTCTTTATCTAAAACCACCTCCAATATCTTACTACCCACAGAAGATCTGTACAATAAGACCATTAGTAAGGATGAGCTCATTACAGCCCAACAATCTGATCCATCTTTGTTCAAACAGGTGATGAAAGACCCCAGTGTGGACCATTGTACATCTTCGGCTTACCACCCACCGTCCCAAGGTTGCTTGGAACGGTTCCATCAAAACTTTCAAGTCGATGCTAATAAACTATCTCCCCTCAACTATATAGTCCATACTCCTGATCGCAGAAAAGATTCACAACTTGTTCACATTAATCTCATGAAACTTTACCATTCCAGGCAGTCAGAGGAAGACATCCCAGAGGCTATAAGTCAACCTGTATTGCATACGGTTTTGTCAGGGCCGGAGCCGGAGACAGATGACATGGACCTATTGGAGAATTTAGACTTCCCTCTACCTAAAGAAAACCCTGCTAACAGTCACATACTCAACAACTTGGATGAGTATTTTTCTGTTCTGAATCCATCTCAAGCAAAAGATCTCACTAAGTTATTATCAACATTTCCTAAAGTCACGTCAGACCTCCCAGGGTTTTGCAATATACTTAAACATGATATTAAGCTAATCTCAGATGATGTACAACCCATTAGGCAATCAGCCTATCGACTAAATCCACAAAAAAGAGATATTATGAAAAAGGAGGTAGACTTTTTGTTAAAACATAACTTAGCTGAGCCTAGTACCTCCCCCTGGGCTTCACCTTGCCTTCTCATTCCAAAACCCGATGGCACTTTTCGTTTCTGTACCGATTATCGTAAAGTGAACCAGGTGATCACCTCCTTCGCGCCCGCGCTACGGAGGTCTTTGGAGGGGGGGTGTGTTACGAACCCCTCCACCCAGCACTACGAACCACGCCATCTATTGTCCTGATCTACCTACCCAGCACCACGAGCAACGCCATCTAGGGACGAGACACGAGTATGACTCGTCTTAGTTAACACTCCGGGGTTTCCCTTCTCCATATCCTGGTTGTTGCGTCACTTCCTCCAAGTCTTCTTTGTGAGCTCCAATTCGAGGAGAGAGCACTTGGCTCTGGGAAGTGACCACAGGATCATCTATCCTCTAAACCTACGGACAGTGACTACCTACCGTCTTCTACAATACTCAGCCTTACTCGTCAGCCATCTCAGCTCCTCACTTAAGTACTTGTATCTTGTATTGCCTCCCCCACGTCCACTTGCTTCAAAATGGTTTATGTTGTATTAATATGTATATACTGTTAATGTTTAGGTTAAGTTTGGTTAAGGGTAATTTATAAGTTGAATATTTTGTTAAGGAATTTATGGTACTTTATTATACACAACGAAAACTCGCATCCTTTGTCTACCCTTTTATAGTCCGATTGTCTTTGTTTTGGTTTTTTGTTACCTGTTGGGATCTGGGTAGACGTATAACTATATTCTAAATCCCCAACTCGTAACACTGTAAAGATCCTTCACAACATCCAGAAGGTGGTTAGGCGTATCCAAGCGCCGAAGTGCCCTGTCGAGAGAGGTGTGCGACACAGTGTCGAACGCTTTGGCTACGTCGACAAAGGTGATATAGATGTTACGTTTCTCTCTCCGGGCGTGCCTTATCAGTCCCTCTACGAGTGCTAAGTTCTCACCGCACCCGTCGACGGACCTAAAGGCCTTCTGGCTTATACTTGTATTAGCACTCTCCACCATCCGGAATGCGAGGATCTTACAGTACGCCCTAAGGATGTGGGACCCGATTGTAATTGGACGCCAATTAGAGGGGGTCCCAAGCGGCGATTTTTTGGGAAGCATGGACGTTCTGCTGTTTTTCGTCCATTGAGGAACCCGTGCCAAATACAGCCATGTATTAAATATTCTTAGGAGAACCCTCGGCCCTAGCCTTCGTAGCGCTCCGGTGTCGAGCTCTGGGTTCTCCGGACCTACTGCGGTTTCCGGTCCACGAAGTGCGCCTAACCACCTCTTTGCCGGCTATGGGGTCCAGAATTGTTAGCATCCTGTCATTCGTGCGCACCTCAACATGTTCGTCATCCGGGGGCGATTCAGCAGCAAACCTCTGTCGGAATTCCGCTACGAATTCATCGACCGATGGCCTCTCGCCCTCGAATTCGACATCGTTGATGATCTTATTTGCGATCTCCTTTGGACTACGTTTGTAAGCCCTTTGTGTCTTTGCATACTCCATTCTTTTTCTGACTCTCCTGGGTAGATGACTATAACTGGGCGACACTCTATTTACTCCTTGCCGAGGCGTTCTACCAGAGAATAGCCTCGGCTTATGTGCCCG
This sequence comes from Homarus americanus, assembly GCF_018991925.1. Classification (NCBI taxonomy): domain Eukaryota; kingdom Metazoa; phylum Arthropoda; class Malacostraca; order Decapoda; family Nephropidae; genus Homarus; species Homarus americanus. The sequence continues at coordinate 11,472 of NW_024732853.1, forward strand.
CAATGCAGCCTCCAGCCCATTCAGCGCCATCTCGACGTGGTGTTCCGTCAGGCCATCTGGGGACGGAATGGCCCGCAGCACTGAATTGAGACTGACGACCAATGCGTCACCCTCCTCCTCCTCCTCGCTGAGAGCCCTCAGATGCTCCCATAACTTGACCCTCGCCCCCAGCTCCGGGGCGATATCCCGCTCTGGGTCACTCCCGGAGTCATCAGGGTCAGAGGGGTCAGGATCGTTGACCCCCTCGGGTAGCTCATCTGGTATGAGGGCTCTTGTGCCGCCTCCAGCCCCGTTGGTTGATCTGGGGCTGCTTCCAGGGTCTTCTGTTTCCTGGAGGCCACTTCGTACGATGTTCCTGTACTTTTGGGTCTTGCGCATAGTTACTCCCGCCGTTTACCCGCGCTTGGTTGAATTTCTTCACTTTGATATTCAGAGCACTGGGCAGAAATCACATTGCGTCAACATCCATCAAAGACCATCGCAATGCTTTGTTTTAATTACACATTCGGATTCCCTTGGTCCGTGCCAGTTCTGAGTTGATCGCTGGGCGCCAGCCGAAGTGGGATTGTAGTGAACCGATCGGCCCCACCTCCCCCCCGCACCTCTTACTACAAGAGCTTTGGAGGGACGGCGAACA
>NW_024732854.1:0-8708 GCF_018991925.1 Homarus americanus
GGTGAAGGAGCACACAGTGAACATACAGATTAATGTTTGCACGCGTAGATCATGTAAGGTGAGATGTTGAACACCAGACACGTAGTGTAGTAACTCCCTCACAGATGGCGTTATGAGGGGCCTGATGATGTAGCAGTTGCCTCACAGATGGTGTTATGAGGAAATTCACATGATGATGCTGTAGCAAAACATTCACTACGTGTTGTCGTAGCATCTTGGGGACACCACGTGGTCGACATGACTCACTCATTCAAGTGGGTGAGGTGTGGTCCCAGGCCTCTCTATCGTGGAGTCTCAGGGGAAGTATAACTGGGTACCTGGGACCTCACTGTGTGAAGGTGGTTAGCTAGCTTGGGTAAGACTCAACTGCCGAGTTGTTTTTCACTGAGTTAAGCACTGTTCACCACTATTCATCACTGGTTCCATTCCTTTGCCAAATGAGGTAGTACCTTATGGCAAGAACTTGTTGATAGTCCGGTGGGGAGGAGGGTTCAGGGGAGTGAGTTGGTATGGGCCAACATATAAATAATAATAATAATAATAATAATAATAATTAACGGTTTATTGAAAGTGCTTGGCAGCAAGAAGGCTGAAAATATACAGTTACATATTTGGGGAATGGGTTACGAATTACAAATAATATACAAGTAACATGAGTGACACAAATAAGACATATAATAACTAGCTGGGGAAAAGCTCAAACTACAGTTCATTTCAGCATAGTGACAGTGCAAGGAGTAGTGTTTACTGGGAGTGAGTACACTGATTTATTACAAGTTATCGATAATTTTTACAATGGTTGGGACTGGGCTGTTCTTATAGCGATCAGTTCGTGCACGTATGGGCTGGGCTGGATGCGGTTGTGGTGTCGAAGAGCAATTCTCGGACTAGGGATCTCAGGTGGTAGTAGGAGCCGGTGTCGGGGATGGTGTAGAAGCTTCTTACCAAATTTGCAGATGAGGTCGTGGTGATGGTCAGTGAGAGTCTAAAGGGTCAGTGTGTTGAGCGCTTCTTGATATGTGGGGTAGGAAGGGTAGAGAATAATCTTGCATGGCCTCTTTTGCACTTTTTCGAGGTGTTTACGTTGTGTGGCATTTAGGGAGGAAGACCAGGTGGAGGAGGCATAGGTGAGCTTGGGAAGTATGAATGTTGTGGAAACACTGAGGAGCTCGTGTGCAGGAACACCGAGGGACTTGAGTCGGCGTAGGAGGTGGAGACAGAAACTGGAGGATTTGATAACTTCACTGACGTGTGGTTTCTAATTTAGTTTGTTGTCTATATGTATGTGTGTGTGTGTGTGTGTGTATATACTACTGTACTTTTTAGATCCTCCTACGCAACCTAACCTATTATAGTTAAGTATAGTAGGCTATACACTATTTTGTTAGTATGTGTTATAAAATGTAATTGCATGTTATTATTATTAATATTATTATTATTAATATTATTATTATTCTTATTATTATTAGTATTATTATTATTATTGTTATTGTTATTATTATTACATACTAATATAATACTAAGTTGCCCGCCAGATTTCCTCAGAGATGGGAGGAGCACATTGGCGGCGGTGTTGTTTATACTCCGCCCGATTACTGAATCCTATTCACCGAGCCAGAGCTGGCGGGCGCCGTGTTATGTGCCACGTTTTTTTTCCCATTGGGCATACCGCTCAGCTGGGGAGTAGGAGATTTCATAAAAAGAAAGTTTGAGTGGAGAGCACACCTTTTCCTTCACATACAGTTATCTTAGACCATCTACTAGTATAATAGTTTGCACAAAAATACTCTACACTCTTTATAGGTTATTGTTATGTTGTTGTTGTTTTTTTTGACTTCTCATCAGATTGTGCATTCAACTAATATACACTAATAGTGTGTTTATTATTATGTTTTATAGTATTGACTACGTAAAATAAATGGGTAACTGAATTATAATCCTTTCAAAAGTACATAGTCTATTATATTATTGGGGTTTATAGCAGTTTGTGGTCCTAATAGTATCATGCTTTATGGTGTTCATGTAGTGATGATTAAATAAAATACCTTTGAGTGTTGCATAGCAGTTTGTGGTCTGCTAGTATCATGTTAGCACATGGTGGTGTTCTATATATAGTGATGGTTAGGCCATAAAATATGCTTTTGTGGTTTATGCCTAATAAAATATGCACGCTCTACCGCTGTAATTGCAATACATGGTGAAACTTACATACACCGTTAATAAAGTATTGATGGAAGAAGAAGTAAGAGGAAGAATTGTGGAGGTAATGAACAGTGAGACAATGTATAGCCTCCGGGATGGCGGCAGCGTTTCTGTTATTAATATATAATAAGACAATAGGAAAATATGTTGTTGTCTCTACCTGTATTATTACCTTTGCGATAGCATGGTTAAATTTGGGGAGGACAGAGGAAGGAGCAGGAGGTTAGGAAGGGATTTGTAGTGGGAGAGATGGTGTCTGTGATCCTCGGATCACCACTCCTCGGATTATGTCAGTTCAAGTTTAGAAGCTCAATCAACTTTCCCTGATTACGAATTGGCAACCTTTCGATTTACAACAGGTACCTACTTACTGCTACAGTAGGTAGGTGAACAGGGACCAAGGGGGCTAGGAAGAGTGTCCAAACAACTTGCCTGTGTGATGTAGTCGTGGCCAGAATTAGGTTAGGATACAGACACATCTGGCTAGTTAGTAACGCTGTACCCATACCGGAACACTCAGCATGTAAACTTGGTGATACACCTTTAAAGCACTATATTATTGAATGTGACACTGTCAAAGACATCTTGAACTATGTCATTACTTCATTGAGGACATTACATTCTTGCTGTTTATCCCAAATTGGCTAGCCCACACACTGATTAGTCAACAGTTAGAATATGACTCCAATGTATGCTGCTGGTAAATGTGTACTGTCAATGAACCAGAGTGAAAATAAGGTCGCCTCCCTTGCTGCTGCTGCTAAAGCTGCTGCTGCTGCTGCTTCTTGCGCCCTTCTAAGTCCCGTTTAAGTCCCCCACCCCAGGCCCCCACAACCGCCCTTCACATCTACAACATTCAAAATCAATTTCACTCAATTTGCACAGAGTGTTATCCTGCAAAACGTTGATGTCGTATATTTCTCTCTTTAAGTGATATCCTGTGGCTCCGAAAGGAGCCTGTTTGGTTAGGTTGTCTTGTGTGAACGAACCTTGGGTTCTTATTTCTTCTCTGTCTTCTTGGGGAGGAGCACAGCTTGGATGTTAGGAAGGACACCCCCTTGGGCAATGGTGACCCCAGACAGGAGCTTGTTCAGCTCCTCGTCATTGCGAATGGCAAGCTGAAGATGACGCGGGATAATGCGGGTCTTCTTGTTGTCGCGGGCGGCGTTACCGGCCAGCTCGAGCACTTCTGCTGCCAGGTACTCCATGACGGCTGCAAGGTACACAGGTGCACCTGCACCAACACGCTCAGCATAGTTGCCTTTACGCAAGAGACGGTGGATCCTACCCACGGGGAACTGAAGTCCGGCCCTGCTAGAACGGGACTTTGACTTGCCCTTCACCTTGCCTCCCTTGCCGCGTCCTGACATGTTGCTGCTGCTGCTTTTCGTGATAGGAGTTAAATTTCCGCCCGCCACCTTGGTCTTTTATACCAAGCTCAGGATCAGGCCAGGTGGCCGTCTCGCGAACCCAACCAATGTAAGAGAGCCGTAGCTGCAGCCAGTCTGATCCTGAGCGGCCCGCTCGGTATATAAGGAAAAGTTAGTCGGGCCAGTTTTCAATTCTCTCGCTCCGCGCCACGAGTAACTGTGCCGCCATGCCTCCCAAAACTTCCGGAAAGGCTGCCAAGAAGGCTGGAAAGGCCCAGAAGGCCATTGCCAAGGGTGACAAGAAGAAGAAGCGCAGGCGGAAGGAAAGCTACAGCATCTACATCTACAAGGTGCACAAAACAGAAATTCTTTTGACACAGGAATCCTCCCAAAGCTATGTCCCATCATGAACTCTTTCGTGAACGACATCTTCGAGCGCATCGCTGCCGAGGCTTCCCGCCTGGCGCACTACAACAAACGCTCCACCATTACAAGTCGGGAAATCCAGACAGCTGTCCGACTCTTGTTGCCCGGTGAACTGGCCAAGCATGCCGTGTCTGAGGGCACCAAGGCTGTCACCAAGTACACCTCTTCCAAGTAAGAGGTTACTTGTGCACAACAAACACGCCATCCCACTACTACAACTTAATCGGCTCCTTCGGAGCCACAGTTACATGTTAAAGAGACAGTTACCGACACAAATATATTGAGAGGGAAATAAATAAAAAAAAATTTTAATAATCTGCATTCTCTATTGGCGTAGAAACAGGACTAAATCGAAACATTATAAATAAATAAATAAATAAATTCTGCGTGGAGTACTTTTACACCCACTGCAAAGTGACATACATGGAGTGTGTTTGGGCTTCATTTCATGTTTGCAGCACGCCTATTTCATGTAAACAATTTATTTTATTTTATTGTATTTTATTGTATTTTCTTTTATTTTATTTATTTATTTACTTACTTATTCTTTATACATTTATTTGTTACTAGCTCTTGTTTGTTGCACCCACCCACCTCCCGAATTGATGACCTACTATACATTCGTGCCTGCACGAATGTTACCAACTTACCGTTAGGCGATTTGGGTAACCGAAATTAACGCTCGCCTACCACCAACCATTTCGATTGTCATGAAAATTATCTTCAGAACAGTTCTTTGGCCCTGAGAAGGGCCGAGTTATAGATGTCTGGTAGGTTTTGTTGTGCTTATTGTTTGTCCCCAAGGAAGAGGACTTAAGCACGCTCTCCGCGGATGCGCCGGGCCAGCTGGATGTCCTTGGGCATGATGGTAACGCGCTTGGCGTGAATGGCACACAGGTTGGTGTCCTCGAAAAGACCCACCAGGTAAGCCTCAGAGGCTTCCTGCAGAGCCATGACGGCGGACGACTGGAAGCGCAGGTCAGTCTTGAAATCCTGGGCGATCTCACGCACCAGGCGCTGGAAGGGCAGCTTCCTGATGAGTAGCTCTGTGCTCTTCTGGTAACGACGGATCTCACGAAGGGCGACGGTTCCGGGCCTGTAACGATGGGGCTTCTTGACACCACCGGTGGCTGGGGCGGACTTGCGAGCTGCCTTGGTGGCAAGCTGCTTCCGTGGAGCCTTGCCTCCAGTGGACTTGCGGGCAGTCTGTTTAGTACGGGCCATCTCGACGACGAAATAGTCAATACGGGCGGCCCGGTTGTTGTTGTGGTTGTATAGATTGTCGGACCGTAGTCCGACACGGGCCTTTGCCTATAGGCGGCCCGTTTGGTGGTTCCGGCTGGAGCTCCAGGAGCAGCCAGACCGGATTGGGATTGGAGGTGGTCCCACCTGCAGATTGGAGGGATACTGCAGGTTGCAAGTGTGAGCGGACCCCCGATCAGTGGACGCTTACCACCGGCCCCCACTCTTGGACGTGGTCAGCCTCGGAGTGGCGCGCCCCCCGAACTGGGGTCCGCACTTGCTGGGAGAGGATGCTTTCTAAGCTATCTGGGTGGTGGGTATCGTGTGATGACCCGGAGTAGATGGTGAATGTGGTCTGTATGGGCCTTTCGGGTTAGAGTGGCCGCTGGTGTTGTGTGTGTTTCTTGGGAGATTTGAGTTCTGTTTCGGAGGCTTTGTGTGACCTCGCAATCGAGGAGATAGTGTTCAAGTGGGTTGGCTGCTGGCTCCTGACAGTAGGTGCATTCCATGACGTCGTTTCCGATCATCTGCCAGGAGCACTTGTACCCTAGTCGTAGTCGGTGAAGGCTGACTTGGGTTTGTCTTGGAGGTTTCTTGTCTGCGAAAGGTGGTTCCCCTTTTGTGGCCGCCAGGTACCATTTGGCTGATTGGGAACCAGCGTTGAGTGCATGAAGGAAGCTCTTTTGATGTGGAGCTTGGTAGTCTTTCTGAGGTGATTCTTGATCTGTTGCACACTTGCTGGAACTTGGATGTGTACGGTACTGGAGCGTGTAGCTGCCTTGGCTGCTTCGTCTGCCACGTCGTTTCCTCCGATCCCTACATGACTGGGAATCCAGTGTAAGACGACTGGTCGGTTTTGGCTTTGGAATTTCATAGCTGTGCGAGGATCGATTACTGATTCCTATTCACCGAGCCAGAGCTGGCGGGGGGCGTGTTATGTGCCACGTTTTGTTTCCCATTGGGCGTACCGCTCAGCTGGGGAGTAGGAGATTTCATAAAAAGAAAGTTTGAGTGGAGAGCACACCTTTTCCTTCACATACAGTTATCTTAGACCATCTACTAGTATAATAGTTTGCACAAAAATACTCTACACTCTTTCTAGGTTATTGTTATGTTGTTTTTTTTTTTTTTTACTTCTCATCAGATTGTGCATTCAACTAATATACACTATTAGTGTGTTTATTATTATGTTTTATAGTATTATTTCGTATAATATTGGGTAACACAATTATAGTCACTAGTATAGTATATTATTGGGGGTTTATAGCAGTTTGTGGTCTAATAGTATCATGCTTTATGAGTGGTGTTCTATGTAGTGATGATTAGGCAATAAAATATGCTTTGGGTGTTTATAGCAGTTTTTGTGGTCTACTAGTATCATGCTTTATGGGTGGTGTTCTATGTAGTGATGATTAGGCCATAAAATATGCTTTTGGTTTATTGCTAACAAAATATACTTTGCTCTACCGCTGTCGTGCAAAACATGGTGAAACTTACATACACCGTTAATAAAGTATTCATGGAAGAAGAAGAAGAAGAAGAAGAAGAAGAAGAAGAAGAAGAAGAAGAAGAAGAAGAAGAAGAAGTACGAGGAAGAATTGTGGAGGGAATGAACAGTGAGACAATGTAAAGCCTCCGGGATGGCGGCAGCGTTTCTGTTATTAATATATAATAAGACAATAGGAAAATATGTTGTTGTCTCTACCTGTATTATTACCTTTGCGATAGCATGGTTCAATTTGGGGAGGACAGAGTTAGGAGCAGGAGGTTAGGAAGGGAGAGATAGTGTCTGTGATCCTCGGGTCACCACTCCTCGGATTGTGTCAGTTCAAGTTTAGAAGCTCCAACAACTTTCCCTGAATACGAATTCGCAACCTTTCGATTTACAACAGGTACCTACTTACTGCTACAGTAGGTAGGTGAACAGGGACCAAGGGGGCTAGGAATAGTGTCCAAACAACTTGCTCCTGCCTGCCTGTGTGATGTAGTCGTGGCCACAATTAGGTTAGGATACAGACACATCTGGCAAGTTAGTAACGCTGTACCCATACAGGAACACTCAGCATGTAAACTTTGTGATACACCTTTAAAGCACTATATTATTGAATGTGACACTGTCAAAGACTTCAGGCCACCTCACTTATTGTATCTTGAACTATGTCATTACTTCATTGAGGACATTACATTCTTGCTGTTTATCCCAAATTGGCTAGCTAGCTAGCCCACACTGATTAGTCTACAATTACAATATGACTCCAATGTATGCTGCTGGTAAATGTGTACTGTCAATGAACCAGAGTGAAAATAAGGTCGCCTCCCTTGCTGCTGCTGCTGCTTCTTGCGCCCTTCTAAGTCCCGTTTAAGTCCCCCACCCCAGGCCCCCACAACCGCCCTTCACATCTACACCATTCTAAAACAATTTCACTCAATTCCCACAATACTATGCTAATTACACGTAAAATAGAGTGTTATCCTGCAAAACGTTGATGTCGTATATTTCTCTCTTTAAGTGATATCCTGTGGCTCCGAAAGGAGCCTGTTTGGTTAGGTTGTCTTGTGTGAACGAACCTTGGGTTCTTATTTCTTCTCTTTCTTCTTGGGGAGGAGCACAGCTTGGATGTTAGGAAGGACACCCCTTAGGCAATGGTGACTCAGACAGGAAGCATTTCAGCTCCTCAAATAAATTCACCCGAATAGCAAGCTGAAGATAGCCTTGGAATCATCTGGATCTTCCACTTGTTATACATGAGGCAGCATTCAGCAACTCAAACACTTCTGCTGCCAGGTACTCCAGGACGGCTGCAAGGTACACAGGGGCACCTGCACCAACACGCTCAGCATAGTTGCCTTTACGCAAGAGACGGTGGATCCTACCCACGGGGAACTGGAGTCCGGCCCTGCTAGAACGGGACTTTGACTTGCCCTTCACCTTGCCTCCCTTGCCGCGTCCTGACATGTTGCTGCTGCTGCTTTTCGTGATAGGAGTTAAATTTCCGCCCGCCACCTTGGTCTTTTATACCAAGCTCAGGATCAGGCCAGGTGGCCGTCTCACGGACCCAACCAATGTAAGAGAGCCGTAGCTGCAGCCAGTCTGATCCTGAGCGGCCCGCTCGGTATATAAGGAAAAGTTAGTCGGGCCAGTTTTCAATTCTCTCGCTCCGCGCCACGAGTAACTGTGCCGCCATGCCTCCCAAAACTTCCGGAAAGGCTGCCAAGAAGGCTGGAAAGGCCCAGAAGGCCATTGCCAAGGGTGACAAGAAGAAGAAGCGCAGGAGGAAGGAAAGCTACAACATCTACATCTACAAGGTACTGAAGCAAGTGCACCCCGACACAGGAGTCTCCTCCAAAGCTATGTCCATCATGAACTCTTTCGTGAACGACATCTTCGAGCGCATCGCTGCCGAGGCTTCCCGCCTGGCGCACTACAACAAACGCTCCACCATTACAAGTCGGGAAATCCAGACAGCT
>NW_024732855.1:0-28333 GCF_018991925.1 Homarus americanus
GTCATCAAAGAAACAAAGAAACGGAGTACTCAGAAGGTTTTGTGGACGTGTAAGCGTAATATGAATCCTTAAGTTTAACAGTCTAGTCGTCATTAGGGATAATCTACAGTAGACCCCACACTAATGTAAGGAATTTTCTTGATAAATTTTCGGAGCTTATCTCTTTCATAAGTTCAGAGAGGAAAGACTGCTACATCACAGGAGATTTCAACCTTGATCTATTAAAATCAGAAACCGACACCTCAGTATTAGACCTTCTTGCTACCTGTCATTCTAAACTCTTCTTCAACACTATAACCAAACCCACTAGAGTAACTGCCACCTCTGCCACTGTGATAGATCATATCTGGACTAGCAGAACTCCCAACAACCCAGTTTTTGCCATGTGTAAAACAGCCACAAGACCTGAAAGGTCTAGTCGAGTCTCAATTCAATACAGAGACTACTGCGCCGACAACATCACTAGCGTAGCTAGGGGGGGGCGGTCCGCCCCGGGCGGCACTTTTGGGGGGCGGCACTTTTGGGTCTGCTCATCACCCATATCTGCAGCTACTGGAGACGTTAATCCATCCCTTTGTATCGGCGGCAAGTTAATCCTTGTCGTGTCTGACCTAACACCTGACCCACATCATCACGGCCACGTCATGAGCTACACCCTTGCTATGCGCCCCCCGCCACACACACAACCTGTAACCTGTTGAGGATTAAGGAAACAACTTCAAACAAGTACGCCAGTGAGCTCATGTGGTGTGGGTCAGGTGTTAGGTCAGACACGACGAGGATTAACTTGCCGCCGATACAAAGGGAAGGATTAACGTCTCCAGTAGCTGCAAAACCATGCAGTCTCGGGTCATATCAGTTCATGTACAGCCGACCAATCCACCAGTTACAAGCAATTCACTTCAGTTCTGCACAAGTCTCCATCGTGACAAGACGAGGGGAGGCTAGACCACTTTTAAGTTCTCTTGTGTCTTCGATCCAGTTATTTACTTCGTTGGAAGACATAATACAATAAGGTAAGAAATATTAAAGTATTGGTTAAAAAATATTGATGTGACCTAGAAAAGTTAACTGGTGAAGAAGAAAATACAGCTACCAGGGCAGATGCTGGTGTTCTACTTGGTGCGTTGCAATCATTTTCCTTTTTGTGCTTTCTTGGCCTGTGGGGACCCGTCCTTCTAGAAATTAACGACACACAGACTTACCTCCAAACCAAGGGCTTGAACATACAACAATGTGATATAAAACTCAGGGCATTAGAAACATTTCTAGTTGAAAACAGGGACAAGCTAGTGAGTAATGCAGTTAACTATGCCAAAGAAATTTGCAATGATCTGGGGATAGTCATGGAGCGTCAGCGTCGACCCAAAAAGAAGAAACAAATGTTTGGTGAAGGATCACGAGATGCTGAATTGCCATACGACATTGAATTGAGGAGAGAAATGTTTTCTTCACTGGACAGAGTGATCCAAGAAATAACTTTGAGATTTCAACAGCTTCAAGAACTTGCTGAGAAATATGCCTTCCTTACCCCATTGAATCTTTTGGATGATAAATGTGAGTGTCAAATAGATCACGATCACGACGACATTGATAAAGAGGAGTTCCTTGTTGAGAGAAAAAGACTTCAGCATTTTGTTGCTGTTGCTGCTATAACTATTAAAGACAGAATACAGACGTGGAAAGAAGGCCCCCTTGAACTTTTGCAGTTTATTCAAAAGTATAACCTTGGGAACTCGGTTCCAAATATAGTAATAATGCTGAGGATTTTCCTCACAATTGCTGTTAGTGTTGCTACCTGCGAGAGGAGTTTTTCGAAACTAAAACTGATCAAGAATTACTTAAGATCTACTATGAGCACCTTGCGGTTGAGAAATCTTGCCATACTGTCTATAGAGCGACAATTGACAGATGAAATAGTTTTTGACAATGTCATTGAAGAATTTGCCAACAAAAAAACAAGAAAAGTTACTTTGTAGAAAGTTGTAGTTTTCATTTCAGAAATAAAGATGGTCCTAATTTTTTACACTTTTTTACTTTTTTCCCTATCCTATATGTCGTTTTTGCTTTTTGTTTAACTGTTACTTATAAAGTTTAAGTATGTTTGGGGTGTATTTAAAGCATACTATATTTGAGTATGTGAAAGTAAAGTTGTAGTTTTAATTTCAGAAATAAAGATGGTCCTAATTTTTTACACTTTTTTTACTTTTTTCCTTATCCTATATGTCGTTTTTGCTTTTTGTTTAACTGTTACTTATAAAGTTTAAGTATGTTTGGTGTGTACTTAAAGCATACTATATTTGAGTATGTGAAAGTACTAATATTATAATGGTACACAAACTATTTAATATTATATATATATATATATATATATATATATATATATATATATATATATATATATATATATATATATATATATATATATATATATATATATATATATGTAATATTCAGAAATTTCAGAGTAATTTCAAATGCCCCGCCATTAGCGAGACTGAGCGTTCAAGGTCATCTGAGGGGAGAGAGCGCTTCCTGCTCATAGCGAGAGATGGTGGAACTAGGCCTATATGATATTAAATGTAATTTACCGAATTAATAATGATGCGATTCATGAAGTAAGGGACTATTATTGAATTTGAAATTATTATAGATCGTTTATCAGTCTGAATAATGTTACGGGTGTCCCAAGGAGTTATTAGTTAGACGGAAAATATGTCACGTAGGCCTAAGCTAACGCCTTGAGAGGACGCGACGCTGGCTGGTTCTCAGTCGCGGGGAGGATTCATACAAAACAAGACGTCCCTGAGCGTCTGTCACAGAAATAGTCACGTGGCCTAGTCACCTGTGTTGCGCTATTGCCGTATAACAAGTAAGTCTCATGCGATCTCAGACAGGGTTAGATAGGGCAGTGGTAAAGTAAACTAGAGCTAACAGTGAGTTCATTTCAGGGTTTCCGTCAGAACCCACTTGACTGGAGTTGACCGGAGTTTGACTGCGAGAGATTGACTGCCGTTTGAGACTGCCGTTGATGATTGAGGGTGGCGATTGTCGCCATTGGACCGATCAGAGTAGGCCTGTCACTGTTTAGCGGGGTACCAAAGGATCTCTTGAGGGAATCTAGCCGTCTGGGTGCCCAGCTGACGTCGGCTCACAACACCACATGTCCCGAGCCGCTTAGTGAAACCCTCTTGCTAACGGGAAGCTAAAGCTCCTCTCAACTGCACAAGGTCTGATTGGCTCACTCTCTTCCTGCCCATGGACGCACTGGGAGTACACTGAGGCTATCTGAGTATATTAATGGTCACACACTGAGACCGTGAGTCTAGGACTCTAGGAGATACCTAGAGGAACATTTTATCTTCCTTATTACGGGTGTAGTTAACACCATTCCTCAGACTGATATTATCTTGACGTGTGTAGTTTAATAGTCCTAAATAATTTTGATAGTATTGTTTTTGAATGTTTGTGCCATTAAGTGGAACCAGAGTGATGCTGTGATTTGATTCTTTTAATGCATCTAATTGTTCTTCATAATTCTGATCTCAGGTATAACCTTGTTCCCCAGAGTAGTGGTTAAGTTAGGTTAGGAAGTGTGCATCTGTTGGGGTGCTATTATTTTGTTGAAAGCCCTTAAGGCCTATTCATTGTAGAGTATTTAATTTCTTATTTTTTATTACCATTTCCTCAGTGACTGATATTGTTTTGTTGAAAGCCCTTAAGGCCTATTCATTGTAGAGTAGTTAATTTCTTATTTTTTAATACCATTTCCTAAGTGACTGATATTATTTTGTGAAAGCCCTTAAGGCCTGTTTCATGGGTGCAAGCAACATTTCTTAATACTTCAAATTTATTGTTGCCTGTGTTTCTAATAATTTCTATATCATGTATAACTTTTATTCCCCAGAGTAGTGTTTTAAGTTTAAGTTAAGAGGTGCGCATATTGGTGTACCATTATTTGATTGTGTTTGTAGTGTTGGAGGGAATATAAGTGTCTAAATTTTACAGTGTGTCTCATTCATCCCAGTCACAGACGCTATCCTTCCACGGGTCACGGACAGTTCATTTTGTGTAGTAGATTTAAGTGTTCTTGTGCTGGTTCGGGATTTTTCTCAAAGGGGCGCTTCCACTGCCTTTACCATCTATTAAATTTTAATAAACCCCAAGTCAAGTGAGAAATTAAAGTCCAGCAAATTCCGACCGGTTACATATATATATATATATATATATATCGATAAAATCACACGGGAAAATGGAAACAACGGAGTACCTTAGCTTTCGTCTTTATTCAAGACATCTTCAGAGGCAACTGGATTACATGGACAGAGAGAGGCTTAAATATACAGGGTGACCTAAAAACATGAGGTCAGGTCATAATGATGACATCCACTAATCCCCACACCAACACAACCGTAGAGGAGCTTAAGAGAAGGGTGGTGACGTGACTAGACAGGTCAGGTCAGAAAAAAGGGACCCACAAAATAACTGTCATACATCAAGATCAAAGGTTTTCAAAGCAGTTTTAACCTTGGGCCACTGACAAATAAATTTATGTAACATATTATCAGTTTTGAACTGACCATCACTAAGGTTTATTGATTTTAATTCCTTAATCAAACTAGCTTCAACCAGAAGTCTTTCTGTGACACAAGATGATTTGAATCTTATCCACGTTTTCATTGTGGATTTACATGATATATATATATATATATATATATATATATATATATATATATATATATATATATATATATATATATATATATATATATATATATATATATATATATATATAAGAGTGAGTCACTGTGCAATATGTATTTTTTGTGGGGGCACGGGGGGGGGGCGGCAAACTCAAGGGCCGCCCCAGGCGGCACACACTCTAGCTACGCCACTGAACCTCCCTAGACCAGCATCCGCCAGTAGGGTCGGCGGAATATGAAATAAGGCCCTTAAAACACCCATAAATGGGACAGGGTAGGCTGTCTAGTGCCTGTACCGGCAGACAATAAATAACCCATGACACAACCCTAACACACTATTAGCTTAGCTAGGCGGTCAGCCCGCCCTCTCTTACCTCCTCCTAAATTTCTTCAATTTCCGAACTATAACTTCCTTCCTCCACCTCTAATCTTCCTTCATTCCTCCTTTCCCTAAAAAAAAAAAAATAAATAAATATAAAAAAAAAACGCTTCGTCCTCGGAGGAGGAGGAGACAGTAAATGATATATATATATATATATATATATATATATATATATAAACCACGAAAAAAAGAAAACGCGAAGTTCCCAAGCTTGTAATTCACATCTTTCAGGGTGAGTACAGACTAAGGAGAAGTACAAAACAAGGTATATAGAGGAGGGTAGATCAAACTTCCATATATACACCTTGTTTTAGTACTTTCTGCTTACTCACCCTAAATGAATTACAAAGCTGGAATTCGTGTTTTTTTCCTTGTGGTTATCAGCATATACCTGGATCACGTGCACCTACAGTGATTTACTTGCATATATATATACAGTATTACCCCGCTTTACGCGGTTTCACTTTCTGCGATTTCTCATTTACGTGGTACCTCGCCAGAACCGGACTTTCACTTTCCGCGGTGCATCTACTCATATACGAGGTGAAGTATAATTTTTTATTTAGCTCATAAAATTCATACAAATTACCCGGCCAGAATATAATTTACATTGCTGGAATTCTTACAATATGATGATCATTTTGAATATATATATCATGGATTTTGAATTAGACATAAAAATTTTAGATCTAATGTAATAATTTCGTTTACACAAAGCAAATATTTTATCATTTGTGCAAAATATATGAAGTTTACATTCAAAATATTCCCTGACCTGCAAGGAATCCAGAAATATCAATTATATTATCCTAGCTTTAGTCTGAGTTATTATTTATTACTAAAAATATAAATATACTATTTTTTCCCAAACATTTCTCTGGTAGGGAGGGAAGGTGGGGGGTGGGAGGTAGGGAGGGAGGAGGGAGGGACCGACCCAGCTAGGGCGGAGGTGGGGTATTTTGATTGACAGATAGTGTCCTTGAAGAATATTCTTTGTTTATTTACTGAAGATATTTGCTTTAGCTCATAAAATTCATACAAATTACCCGGCCAGAATATAATTTACATTGCTGGAATTCTTACAATATGATGAGCATTTTGAACATAAACATCATGGATTTTGCATTAGACATACAAATTTTAGATCTAATGTAATAATTTGGTTTGTAGTGGATCCTCTCCCCTACAACTCCCAACTGAGCTTACGCTGCGTACCTACCAGCCAATCAGCGTACAGCTAGCTATGCCGAGAGACTAGGTCTATGCAGTGGACGTAGGGGGTACGATCGCCGACCTAGTCTCGACCTTCAACTTCCAGCTCAGGATCAGAGCGTTTCACACCTTACGCTCCCGCTCCTGTGATTGGCTCTCGCGCTCCGAGCACCTCATATCCTGAGATTCCTAAATCACATAAATACGGCCCCGGCTGACCGGGGAACTCATTCTACACTCGGCTACCGGACCAGCAACATCTCTCAACAGCTCCACACCACCCAGCTTCCTCAGAAACCTCCTCGCCCTACAGGACCTCTGAGCAAGCTACTCCTCACCTAGTCACTCCTAAGCACTGCACTATACAACAATATATTTACAGAAAGCGCATAGTGAGTTTTTATTCTACCTCATTCCTGAGTGTGAGATATCTACATGTACGTACGTTTGTGTGCCCATACAAAGAGAAAACAGACAACTAAAGAGAATTGACAACTGGCCACATACAGTACGCTACAATTGGTGACCCCTGGAGCCGTGAATACCACAGTCCGTTCTGCTGCCTTACTCCTGGAGCTGAGAAGATCGTCCTGCCTGCTGCCAGCCTAGGCCAACCGCCTTACCTGCATCACTCGCTACCCCATTACTCCACAACGACACCATCTCACGACCGTAAGGTTTATAACGCATTAGTCTGTTCTCCCCACTGTCGGTGTGAGTGACCCACATCACAGCTGGAGAGCAACTATTGTGTGATATTCCAAACGTGGTTTGAGCTCTTTTGCCTATTCACCTATTTTTCTTTTGTTTTTTTTAGTTCTGGCCTAAGGACCTGCACCCTAAAAAGTGTATTCGTCCCGAAGTCCCCCCTGCAACTGTTCACCTCTCTCCCAGGAGACTGTGAACACGGAAGGGGGTCGGAACAAGCACCCATCCCTCATCCTTCCCTAACAGGTGTGACATACTCCCGCAAGAATGGACGGACGGATCTCTCTACCGACCTTCAACCACAACGTAGAGGACTGGGTAGTTCATGTGGAAGCAACCCTCACCGGCTCTACAGCTACAGACGAGCAAAAGTACGGCGCCCTGCTCTGTTCCTTGCCCACTCAAGTCGCCACACAAGTCTCACAGACCATCTCCAACCCTCCAGCGAACAACAAATTCGCCACCCTGCGGGATGCCTTAAAAACGCATTACCAACGGACTCGCCCCAGTCTCCTACAGAACCTATCTTCTATCTCCCTTGGAAACTCAACTCCGGGAATTCTCTGGGAGGAGATTTGCAGGTTGAACTCCAGGCACACAGACAGACTTCCTGACTTTATCCTGCGCCAGCTTCACGCACAAAAGCTACCCACACAAGTATGCACCATCCTGACCGCAGTAGATTACTCTACGGCACCAGAACTATATGCAACCGCAGCAAACAGAATTTTCAACGAGTGCGCTGCTGCGCGCCTTGCCGCCATGGACAACCCCATGGTCATACCAGTACCTACCTCCGAAATTATAAGCCAGGTCAACGCCCCTTAGCCGAGCAATACCTCACAAGACATCAGGGACCTGTTGCAAACTTTGAACCGCAGGATGGACACCATTGAGCAGTTCTGCTCCTCCATACCCACTGCTGAGCCAGTTCCTGACCCATGCACCACGCCCTACAAGTCCCGACGCACAGCAGACAGCCCCCAGCACAACAAATATACCCTCTGCTGGTATCACCGGACTTTCGGCCCCAATGCTCAAAACTGTGAGCCCCACTGCACCTACTCGGGAAACGGCAACAATGGAGGCTGGTAGACGCCTCAGCCCCCGTCCCTTCAGGCGTCTCATTACTGCACATCACCGACCGCACCTCCGGCAAGAAGTTTCTCGTCGACACAGGTTCATCGGTCAGCATCATCCCTCGGTCACTGCAAGACACGTTAAAGCAACCCTCTTATGACCTGTTCGCTGCCAACGGTACCCCCATCGCCTCCTACGGCATACGCACCCTCGCCTTAGACCTCGGTCTGCCCAAGACTCTGCGTTGGTTATTCATGATTGCAGACTTGTCTCAACCCATCCTTGGTTTTGACTTCCTCACCTTCCACAAGCTCGGCTTTGTCATGGTCACATTGACTGCTAGTCTATTTAACTAATGATTCTTATTAAAACCACGACCACAAAACATGAGTGGGTTAGCAACCCCTGAGAAGAAGACGTGTTTTTCCCCATAGACGCTACACTTGTGTTTCCCTCCCAGTGTCCCAAGACAGTTATCAATGCGTTGTATATTCCACTTTCTCCTGGGAAGCTCAATCTTGAATTATTCTGTGTAAATCAACTCAAGTAATTCGCCAGACCTTTGTCAACTGAGGGTCATCTTTGAATGAGTAACAGTTAGAGTTGTTTGTAATCTCTGTCATTGCGTGAGTAGTGAGCACTGGCATCTCAGGGATATATATACCCGTGCATCGCGCAGGGAGAGCGTCCCCTGACGCCGCCCCAACGTTTGTTCCAGGTATGTTTATGTGTAGCCATTCAGTTTGATTCAGTCAATTGTAGTGAATATCAGTGTTCATCAGTGTTCATGCTTTAACAGTTGAATTGTCATTCACCCAGTGTAAGAAGTACTATAACGTAAATGTGTCTGTCGTCTAGACAAGAGATTTGTTTGTGTGTTCATGCTTCCCAGTCCGTCCCCTGACGCCGCCCCAACGTTTGTTCCAGATCCCATTGCGATTCTTGCATCACTCAACAATGCCCCGGATGTAGTAGATACCCAACAGGGATCATATATGAAACGATGGCACTGATGCGGCCTGATTAATGTGCTCCACTTCCTCGTTGGGCCAGACCCCAGACTCGCCATGTGTTTGGCTACCACACACAATAACAACGGTCGTGAATCTCAGTGTTCTATCCTGGGACGCACCCTGGAAGTATTGTCCACAGAAAGTGTCGTAACATGTATGTTAGGGATAATTAGTTGGAAATAATTATCCCATGTTGGGTAGTGGACCCAGGTATCTGCTGGTGTCATTATTAACGTGTATGTTGAGTAAGGTGTTGTAACTGTACTGAGAAGTACCACTTGGATGTTGAGTAAAGTAATCTACAATGAGTGCCATGTACTATGTATTGTGAGTAGGGCCAAGGAACTGGTCCTGCTATGCCATGGAATGTAACACCAGTAAGGTTATGTGCAGTAAGAGTGTAAGATCTGAGTAATTACTGTTGAGTAAAGAAATAAGAAAATAAGTAAAGAAGAAAGTACTGAGTCTGCAATGAGCCCAGGAGTTGAGCCTGGTTGTTATAATTAATAATATTTTTTTCCCTTTGATTTCACATTAATAAATTTGTTCTTAGAGTTTTTTAGGTGTATCTATTTCTCCCACAGTATTTTACCTTTATTTCCGTCCAAGTGACTTGATACCAGAATTACCATGTGCCTAGACCCTCGACCATGCTACCAAAAGAATGTCTATGCTACCAAAAGAATAGGTGACAGAACTGAGTAAGTGTAAGAACTAAGATAAGAGAAATAAGTGAGATGAGGGTGGTGTAGAGGTGTTGTTGGAAAACACGCGCCCACAGCTGCAGACATTGCCTGAATTCTGAGGTGGATGGAGCTGACGGGGCAGTGGCGTGAAGATGGAATTTCAGAGGAGAATCTGAAGAGGAAAAACGCGCTTTGATGCAATATTGGCGCGACCCTGGCGCAAACCACCCTCCCTCACCGCACACCAAGGCGCAGTACCCTCCTCACCCACCACCAGCGTCCTCCAGATACTCTTGCTACTCCAACAGCTCCCCAAGGCATATTCCTTCCCCCACCGCCCTCTCACCAGGCGTGCGTTCAGCACCGTGAGTGGAGGCGGCGTTGGACAGGTGCTACGATGGTGGACCTTGACAGCATGCCTCAAACAAACCAGCTTTCGTCCAACTCACGGATGTGTTTGTCGCTGGAGACAGAGAGTTTTGGAGCACACGTTGCAAGTGCCTCCCGATTCTACCTCTTCAGTGACAGATGTGCTCGACCTTTTACAGGGAGCACGTTAAGGTCGGAATCGCGAGAACTTTGTGTGCTAGCCAGCCTTCACCAGCTGCAAGCAGGCGAACGAATCGCTGACTTTTTATGCGGCAGAAGTTTGTCAGAGATCCCGGCGTCTGCACAGCCAGAAATGTAGCCTGGATCAAGCACAGGATCGCGGCAGGTGTCAGGCAGGAAGTTGGTGCAGCGACTCATCCCCCCTGGGCCTTCCTCCACTCAGATGGTAGTGACTGAATGTCAGATCACTCTGAAGCCTACAGTCCGCCACCTCTGTATGGGCCCTCCTGCCGAGCAATCTCGGTACAAGAAAGGAGGCGACCCAACAACGAGCTGCCATGCGTTCTTCCGCGCCTCGCCTAGTGTCCTGTGGCAGCTGTGGAAGCAGCACATGAACATGCCGGCACGCAGCGCCCTGCATTGAATGTGACCGTGGGGCCACCCTGGTCTTTACAGACAGGTGCTTTCTGCAGGCATAAGTGTCGAGCTGCGATTAGGTGGACACTCGACAAGTGCTGCGCCAACCCAAACTAAAGCCGGGCGAGGAGAAGCCAGTGCACTTCCCTCGGGGGGTCGGTTATGCAAGCCCACTAGATGTACTATTTTAAGCAGCAGCTGAGTCACATCAGGAGGGTGGAATCGACCACACGCCCCAGGGCTACCCCTTCCCCTACCATCCGCGTCGCCGTCACACATGGTGATGTGTCGGGTCACATCGAGGTGATACCGGACACCGGCGCTGATACTACGGTGATAGGCCTGAAGCACCTCCAGAAACTGGGCCTCACCAAACGCCACAGCTGCAGTACTACAATGCTGACGGTTCCCAGATGCCAGATGCTGTGGGCTCCTTTCAAGCGGAGATCACTTATGGCGACAGGTCGTGTCACGGATGGATCGACGCGCAGCCTACTCTCGCTACACCCTTGTTGTCGTGGGAGCACTGCAAGGAGTTAGGCGTGGTGCCCAGAGACTTTCCTGAGCAGATCCCAGCTGCTCGGTACACCACCAGCAGGGTGCGTGAATCACCGAGCGACGCGCCTAGCGCTGCCACACAGAGCGGCCCAGAACCTACGTCCACCCCCGCCCCGCCTCCACCCAAGTCACGGCTGCTTCCTCTTCACAGCGAGACGTCTCCTTCAGCCGCAAGGGCCTACTTCCTGAAGGAGTACTCGGATGTGCTGGTGACGAAGGAGGCACCTACGGACCGCGCCACTGAAGGCTATGGCGGGTCCACCTATGAGGATACACCTGCGGGAAGATGCACAGCCGTTTGCCATACACACTCCCCGGTTGATCCCTCTCGCCTTCAGGGATTCAGTCAAGAAGGAACTGAATTCCATGGTGGCCCAGGGTGTCATCGTACCTGTTGGTGATGACCCGTCCCCTTGGTGCCACCCTCTAGTCGCTGTGGCTAAGACTAACGGTGGTGTGCGAATTACTACCGACTTGTCCAAGCTTAACAGCCAGGTGTCCCGTCCCGCCCAAACTTCACCCACACCTTTTGCAGCTATACGGAGTGTGGACCCGAAAGTATGGCACTTCTCGACGATGGACGCCCTCTGTGGTTACTGGCAGATCCCACTGAAGAAGGAGGATCAGCCACTGACCACTTTCATCACGCCTTACGGACGCTTCCGCTACTGCCGTGGCCCTATGGGATTCGCTGCTACGGGGGACGCCTTCTGTCTCCGTGGTGACATGGCACTTCAAGGCGTGACCAACTGCGTGAAGGTAGTGGATGACGTCCTCCTCTACGATGAGGACTACCTGACGCATCTTCGCCGCATCGACGAGGTACTGACCAGGTGTAGGACGCAGGGCATCACTCTGAATGCCGAGAAGTTCGTCTTGGCCGCACCTGCAGTGTCTTTCTGTGGCTACCGACTCTCAAGGGATGGCATTGCTGCGGACCCGGAGAAAGTTCGCGCCAAAGCGAACTTTGCAAAACCTGCCAACCTTACGCATCTCAGGTCTTTCATGGGCCTGGTGAACCAGCTGGCAGAATTTTCTCCTGACGTCTCCGCTGCTGCCGGGCCTTTCCGCCCCCTGATGAGCCCCAAGAGGACTTTCACGTGGAACCCCTGACCACGACCTCGCCTTTCATAAGGTGAAGGAGGCCCTGTCAAGTCCACCTATCCTCGCTACTTTCGACCCAGCACTCCCCACCGTCCTCCAGACAGACGCCTCGCGCCTGTACGGGGTTGGTTACGCCCTTCTCCAGGATCACGGTGGAGGAAAGTAACGGCTCGTACAGTGTGGCTCTCGCTTCCTCACCGATGCTGAGTCTCGCTACGCTACCATTGAGCTGGAGCTGCTGGCAGTGGTATGGGCCTTATCGAAGTGCAAATTTTACTTGATTGGCCTACAGCACTTCGACCTCATCACAGACCACAGGCCCTTGGTCCCCATTCTTAATCACTATTCGCTGGACGCCATCGAGAATCCCCGCCTCCAGCGCCTGAAGGAGAAGATTTTGGCCTTCGTCTTCACCGCGGCTTGGCGCGCAGGTAAGGAGTTGTGCATCCCGGATGCCCTCTCCCGCTCCCCAGTCAGCCGCCCTACACCTGAAGACGAGATGCTCAGCACCGAGGCCGGTTTCTCCGTCAGCAACATCGTCACCTTGCAGGCCGTACAGTCCCTCGCCAGCACCCAGGCCTCAGTGTCGCCACCCGACAGCGATCTGGCCCTTGAGGAACTACGGACCGCGGCACGCGACGACCCCTCCTACACTCAGCTCTTGGAGAGTGTGAGGACTGGGGTCCTCGCGACCGTTTTGACCTCCACAACGCCCTACGCCCGTATTGGAAGATACGTGAGGAGCTCTACGCAGATGGGGACCTCGTCCTGTACGGTGCCCGTGTGGTCGTCCCTGCAGCTCTCCGTCGTCGCATTCTGGCCAGCTTACACGACAGCCATCGTGGTGCAGAGGCCACCAAGTGCCGCGCAAGGCAGACTGTGTACTGGCCCGGCATTGACGCGGATATCGTCAATACGGTCCGTGCCTGTGAGCCGTGCCAGATCATGCAGCCCAGTCAACAGCAGGAGCCCCTCTTGTGCGACGACGAACCCACCAGGCCCTTCGAGTCCGTGTCGGCTGATTTCTTCAGCACAGCTGGGAAACATTTCCTAGTTGTCGCCGACCGACTCTCTGGCTGGCCTGTGGTGGTAATCTGTGGCTCGGACACGACGTCCGCGGCCACCATTCGCCACTTCCGGCACCTCTTTCGTGACCTGGGCGTCCCCGTACGTCTGCGGACGGACAGTGGGCCACAGTTCACCAGCCGGGACTTCACAGGATTCCTGGAGCGTTGGGGAGTCAGCCACATCGTGTCAACACCCCACTACCCACAGTCAAACGGCCATGCTGAGGCTGCGGTTAAGACAGTCAAGTACCTCATCCTCAAGGTGGCCCCTTCAGGCAACATAGACTGTGAGGCGTTTGACAAAGGACTCCTGGAGTTACGTAATACTCCTACCCACACAGGGCGCTCCCCTGCCCAGATCCTGTATGGTCACCCTCTCCGCTCTTGCGTTCCTGCACACGCCAAGGCCTTTGCGAAGGAGTGGCAGACCAGAGCCGAGAGCTGCGACCGCCGCGCCGCTACACATGCCCAGGACGCCAAGGCTCGGTATGACGACCGTGCCCGCCCTCTTCAGCCACTGGAGATTGGTGCCCTTGTCCGCGTCCAGGACCCGACGACGACACGTTGGGACGAGGTGGGCATAGTGATGGGCGTCGGCCGGTCGCGGGACTACAAGGTCAGGATGCCGAGCGGCCGTGTCTGGTGGAGGAACCGCCGCTTCCTCCGGCCAGTCCCACCTCCTGCTGCTGGCCCCCTGACCGAGGACAAGTCCCCTACATCTCACGAGGATCCGCCCCACAGTGCACCTCGACGCTCGGAGCGACTTAGGACTAAGAAGTCCGCTCAAGACAAAGACTATGAGCGTGAGGGGGGAGGGAGATGTAGGTTATGTATCTAAGCTACTGTGACGAGTAGCAACCTTGTATATAAGCTACTGTGCCGAGTAGCATCTATGTATATAATTACGTGGCAACACTGCACGTGTTATGTGGCAACATTGCCCCGAGGCTGCCATATGGCAAGGCAGTCTCAGTCTGACTCTGTGGGCCGTGCATGGCACACGCTAGTCACCACCTGTATTTCTCCTATCCGAATAAATGGACTTCAGTGTTACCCGGTGTTTCCCTACCCATCACTGCATTCTTCAGGGAACACTTGGAACCTTCACCCTGACGCTCTCCAACATGTTTCTCCAGATCCCCTTGTGATTCTTGCATCACTCAACAACTGCCCCGGATGTGGTAGAAACCCAGCAGGGATCATATAGGAAACGATGGCAACGATGCGGCCTGATTAATATGCTCCACTGTCTCGTGGTGCCAGACCCCAGACTCGCCATGTGTCTGGCTACCATCGACCACAACAACGGTCGTGAGCCAGTGTCCTACCCTGGGTTACTCCTTGGAAGTATGTGTCAACAGAGAGTGTTGTAATATGTATGTTAGGGATAATTAGTTGGAAATAATTATCCCATGTTGGGTAGTGGACCCATGTATCGGCTGGTTTCAGTATTAACGTGAATTTTGAGTAAAGTCTTGTATCTGTACTGTAATGCCACGTACCACCAGTACGTGTGAGAAGTAAAGTAATGTACAAGGAGTGCCATGTACTATGTATTGTGAGGAGGGCTAAGGAACTGGTCCTGCTATGTCTGTAATGTAACACCAGTAAGGTTGTGTGCAGCAAGAGTGTAAGATCTAAGTAATTACTGTTGAGTAAAGAAATAAGAAAATAAGTAAATAAGAAAATAATTAAAGAAGAAAGTACTGAGTCTGCAATAAGCCCAGGAGTTGAACCTGGTAGTTATAAATTAGTAATACCTCTTTTTCCCTTTGATTTCATATTAATAAACTTGTTCTTAGAGTATTTTAGGTGTATTCATTTCTCCCACAGTATCTTACCTTTATTTCCATCCAAGTGACTTGATACCAAAATTACCATACCCATGTGCCTAGACCCTCGACCATGCTACCAAAAGAACGACCATGCTACCAAAAGAATGACCATGCTACCAAAAGAATGACCATGCTACCAAAAGAATGTCCATGTTACCAAAAGAATGACCAGGCTACCAAAAGAATGTCCATGTTACCAAAAGAATGACCATGCTACCAAAAGAATGAACATGCTACCAAAAGAATGTCCATGTTACCAAAAGAATGACCATGCTACCAAAAGAATGTCCATGTTAACAAAAGAATATGTGACGGAACTAAGTAAGAGTAAGAAAAGAACTAAGACAACAGAAATAAGTAAGATAAGGGTGGTGTAGGTGTTGGAAAACACGCGCCCTTACGCCCAGATCGCACGGTAATGCAGAGGGAACAGCACAAGAAGCTCCTGCAAGACTTGAAGCAGAAGAGGGAGGAGTCGAGGAGGAGCGGGGACTGGTGCACATGGGTTGTATTCAGGGAGAGAGTGGTGGAAGCAAGTGTGCCGACACAGGGCCGGGGGACAGCAGCACACCCTCCACCCACTCTATCCCCCGCCCGGAAGGTGGCACCAGCTCCGCCTATCAGCCAGGAGGAGGCGAGCGTCTTGTAAACAATGACATCCTGCAAACCACACTCTGCAAAATACAGTGTACTTAGCAAATGCTGCAGCTTCTGCAGCAGAGACGTTACTGAGAAAAAATTCGGGCGTGAATGTCATGTACTCTAATACTGACACGTTCCTTGATAAGAGAGAGGAGTTTAAAACACTACTGAAGGTATGCACCAACCAGATATTGTAGGAGTCAGAGTTAAGTATTGCTGGATATGACTCATTTACGAACCTTTCTCAAGAAACTTGCAAGAGGGGTGTGGTTATCTATGCTCGGCAAGACCTTGGAGCCAGCCAGGCGAGGGTACAAGGACAGGATGTTTTTGAAGAGTCCAAGTGGTGTAAAATTAAACTAAAGGGAGGGGACTTACTTATTGTCGGGTGTATCTACAGATCCCCAAACTGTGGCCCACTAAATCAAAGGAACTTAAGAACCTTAATAGACAACGCGGCGATGGTTAACCCTAGCCACCTCCTTATCATGGGGGGCCTTTAACTATGGAGACATCGACTGGAGAAACTACTTCACACCAAGTGACTTGAATAACCCTGCTACTCTTTATGTAGAAACTCTGAGAGATAATTTTCTGTTCCAACATGTTAGAGACCCGACACACTACAGAGGGGAGCAAACACCCAAGCCACTAGACCCCATCATAACAAACGAGGAGGGTATGGTGGCCAAACTGGCACCAGTCACCAAATAGTGTTGTCATTCAGATTTAACTGTTACCTAGTTCAAGATAAGGCCAGGCCAAGGTGCAAATATTACAGGGGAAATTACAATGGGATGAGGGAAGACATAAGGGGTATCCACTGGCCTGACTCATTAAAGCACAAGGATGCAGACACTACGCTGAATATCATAACTAGTAAAGTGACCCATTTAATCGCTAAATACATACCCAAGACCAAACCCAGTGCCTCTAGGAATAAGAGGGGATCCCTACACATGAACCATGTGGCGGTCGAGAAAGTTAGGAAGAAAACCCAGAAATTCAAGACGTGGTTTGGGTCAAATGATGAGCACGACAGGAGGATATATGCAAGAGCAAGAAACCAAGCAAAGATAGAATGTAGAAGGGCTGAAAAGGAGTTCCAGAGGCTGGTTGCAAGCAAGGTCAGGTCAAACCCAAAGGCGTTTTACTGCTATGCAAAGTAAAAATTAAAAACGCGAGTAGAAGTGTCAAACCTGAGGCTTGAAGATGGTAGTTACGCAGATTCTGACCAGGATAAAGCTGAGGTATTGAACAGCTTCTTTTCCTCGGGGTTCACAAGAGAGAATGCGATTAACCTTCCTGCGTTTGAGGACAGACGGTTCGACACAGCACTGACCCACATTGTGTTCACAGAAGAGGGTATTAGAAATAAACTGTCAAAGCTAAAGGTCCATAAGAGTCCCGGTCCTGACTTGGTGCATCCTAGAGTGCTAAGAGAGTTGAGCAACGAGTTTGCCGAGCCCCTTAAGATCCTGTTTTGTAAATGCCTGGATGAACAAAAGGTCCACAGTGAATGGAAAGTGGGTTATGTGAGTCCTATCTTTAAGAAGGGCGATCGTCACTCCACGAACAACTATAGACCGGTGAGCCTGACCAGCATAATATGTAAAGCACTTGAGAGTATTATCAGAGATGCCGCAATGGAACATTTACTACGAAACAACCTTGTAAAGGATTGCCAACACGGTTTTATGCCGGGGCGCTCCTGCTTAACACAATTACTCAAGGTATTGGATATTTGGACCCATATTTTGGAACGGGGTGGTAATATCGACAATATTTACCTAGATTTTGCCAAAGCTTTCGACAGTGTACCCCACGAAAGGCTAAAAATCAAACTGGAAGGGTACGGAATTCGGGGAAATGTCCTTGCGTGGATAGAAGACTTTCTACATGACCGCAAGCAGTGTGTGGTGATTAATGGCACGAAATCATCATCCGTACCTGTCACAAGCGGGGTACCACAGGGCAGTGTATTGGGCCCGTTGTTTGTTTGTTTCATGAATGGCATGCCTGACGTTGTACACTCCTCCATACAAATGTTTGCCGATGACGCCAAGTTATTTCGGAAATCAAGAACCAAGTGGATTGTGAAGAGCTGCAGAAGGACCTCTGTGGGCTCCAAGAATGGTCGAAGAAATGGCTGCTGAGATTCAATGTCACGAAGTGTAAGAGGATGCACCTGGAACGTATCATATGTCCCAACGGGATGAAGAAACTGCACTATTTAAGACTGAATGTGAGAAGGACCTAGGTGTGTATGTTGACAATGAGCTGAAGTACTCGGGCCATTGCGAGAAGAAGGTAAATCAGGCAAATAAATTATTGGGGTCTTATAATATGGTCGTTCGGATATCTAGACGGTCCGTCCCTCGTAACGATCTTCAAGAGTGAAGTGCTTCCCCATCTGGAGTTCTGTCACCCCGTCTGGTCCCCGAGATATGTTAGGGACTGTCAGTTGGTTGAAAATGTTTAAAGGAGGGCCACCAGACTGCTGCCTGCACTTCGGCACCTCAGCTACCCTGAGAGATTGGAGCGCCTGAACTTGCCTAGCTTATACTACAGATGGGCAAGTGGTGACCAAATTGAGGTGTATAAGCATCTCAAGGGGTACTACTCAGTCGAGTGTCCTTACTTGGAGCTGGCGGACACTCGCCCCACAAGGGGTCACAGCTCAAGATTGAAGAAGCCGCAAGTTCAGAAAACTGTGAGGGCAAACTTTTTCGGAGTGAGAGTTGTGAACTCTTGGAACAATCTACCAGAAAGTGTTGTGACAGCACTGAGTGTGAGCTCTTTCAAGACAAGACTTTGACCAACACTGGAGCGGGTTCAGGTACATTCAGGAGCCGGTGTATGCCCAGTACTTGCCAACAGTGCGTAACAGAGACGTGACCGATCGCTCATGCGGCTAACGAGCCAATCTTTTGGTGAAGAGGATAAAAGAAAAGGAAAAGTAATCAGAGACGTGACCGATCGACCAAGCGGCTAACGAGCCGCTCAGTGGTGAAGAGGATAAAAGAAAGAATAGAATAGAAGTCAGGGTAGATTCGGCAGTGAGAATGAGGTATCTTTGACGTCGGCCCTAGAAATGCCAGTAATTGTTGACCGAGGCTGAAGTCACCTCTTTTTCACATATGA
Organism: Homarus americanus; assembly: GCF_018991925.1. Lineage (NCBI taxonomy): Eukaryota > Metazoa > Arthropoda > Malacostraca > Decapoda > Nephropidae > Homarus > Homarus americanus. The sequence continues at coordinate 19,101 of NW_024732855.1, forward strand.
ACATCAGAGAGTCTGATGTCATGGTGAAATTGTTGTAGGGATGTTACTTATGAAAGTAATTAATTAACCTGAACGGAACTGTCAGACCAGGTATCTTTGAGAATCTATCAGGTGTAATCTGATAATGCTTGTCTTAGGCTCCGCCCACCAGGAACTGCCGTCCTGAAACTTGAAATCAATGTAATTCTTGTATTCGACAGCTCAGTCAGAGCGTAGTTGGAAAAGGGAATCTCAGGAAATGGAAATGAGTCCGAAGTCTCAGTTTCATACGTCAAAGTGTACAGTAATGGAGTTCATTGAAATAGTTGGTGAGTGGAACTTGGAGCTGAGTGAAGGAGGAGGAGTGCGGGACACTGACGCTCCCGGGCGTCAGTCCAGCGTCTGAAACTCCTCCACCCACAGGTTCCTCTCGGCCAAGAGCCTTGTAGATTAGAACGACCTTCACACTAGTTTGGGAGATGGATGAAGGCCAGTACACCCGGGTAAATCACGAACGTCAGGAACTAACCACCTCCTTTGGGGCCCAGTCAACTGGCCAGCCGTTCACCTGACACATTCACTGTCCAGCTTGTTGATCTCACAGGCCGAGCAAACACTGACAGCCCCCATCATTGTTATGGATGAATCCACTACTCAGTAGGGCTATGTTGTGGCTGTGTTATTCCTCCGAGTACACCTGTATGTATTCACCTGAATTGTCTGAGTGTTTGGAGTCAGCAAGAGTAGGTTGACCACCAGTTTGCTTGTGGGCAAAGGTACCACAGTAGTGGAGAGAAGTTACTAATGCTGGTGATGTTAAAGTATTAGTGTTGGTGATGTAACTGGCATCATTGCCACTTGATCTAATAGTGCTCAAAGGTGCTATGTAAGAGTATTGTGTGGGTTCTTGTACATGTACACCCAGTTATGGTGTAAGTCGAGAATGTACCTGAATTTAACAGTACAAAATAAGTAAAGCCAGGGAGTTGACCCCTGTAGTTGAGTGTTACTGAAATTATTCATAAAATATAACATAATTTTAATAAACCATTTTATAATTTTAATAAACCATTTTATTTGTATGTTAGGAGTATCATTTACCTGCAGTACATTGCGGTCATTCTTTCCCATTGCTTGCTACCAGAATTACAATGTACCCATGTGTCATAACCCTCAAGCCACGCTACCAAAGGTCAGAGGTTATGAAGTAACTAAATGAAATGAAATAACTAGACAGAACTAATGGAGAAAATAAATAAAATAAGAAATTAAGAGAAAAACAGGTTGAAGAGCTTAAAAGTTAACCACCAAGGTATAAATTAAAAAAAAACAGAAAAGGAGAAAACACGCTGGATCCGCCCAGGATATATAGTATTTATTTGGGTGGGTGGGATATATAAAGATCCATACAGAACCGTACCTTGAAGTTGTAGATTTTGTCAGCGAAGTTGGTAAAGGTTGTGGGGTAGAGCCAGCCGTCAGGCATGAGACGGACCATACCGTGTGTGTAGAGCTTCTGATCCTTCTCAATCCTGGCCAGCCACTCCTCGCTCATGGCCACCACCTCATGCCCACTACACAGATGCTTTTTGTTCATTATCCTGCCTTACCAACACAGCTGTTACACCTGTGGAAAAACATTTCACATTGTTCCGTTACAAAGGAGCTGTATTGTTGCTCATCTTTCTGACACACCAACACCAGTGACAAGCAGGGTACCACAGGGAGTATACTGGAACCATTGTTGCTATTTGTTTCATAAATGATATTCAGAGCCTGTACACTCCTCCTTACAAGTGTTTGCAGATGATGCTAAGTTGTTCAGGGAAATTAAGAACCAAATTGACTCTGACATGCTACAGGAAGATCTCTCTCAGCTTTAGGAGTGTTCAAAGTAATGGTTAAGATTCAACGTCACAAAATGCAAAAGAATGTACCAAGGTCGTATCAACAGTAAGGAGGAGTATCACATGTCGAAGTGTGACGAGGGAACACCATTAACATTGAACAAATGTGAAAAGTTTGCCCTGACGACTGACAATCTTTTGAACCTATGGCTTCTTCAGCCATAAGATGTGATCCCTATTGGGGCCGGTATCCGCCAGTTCCAGGTATGAACACTCGACTGAGTAGTACCCGCTCAGATGTTTATAAACTCCATTTAAGTCACCTTTGCCCACCTATAGTGACATTCTAATCTCTCTGGGTACCTGAGGTGCCTTAGTGCAGGCACCAGTCTGGTGGCCCTCTTTTGGACATTTTCAATCAACTGACAGTTTCTAGCATATCTCAGGGACCAGACAGGGTGATAGTACTGTACTCCAAATGGGCAAGTGCCTCACTCTTGAAGAGCATTAGGAGGAATGGACCGTCTAGATATCTGAACAATCTTATAAGACCAACTAGCTTAGATGCTTAATTCACCTACTCGCAATGGTCCGAGAACTTCAGTTTGTTGTCAACTTACACACCCATATCCTTTTCTCAATCAGTTTCCGTTAATGCTTTGTCCCTTTTGGGATATGTGATAAGCCTCGTAAGGCTCCTTAAAAGTAAGGTGTTTCTTCATTTGGAGTACTGTCACCATACCTGATCCCAGAGATATGCTAGAGACTCTTAGTTGATTGAAAGTGTCCAAAAGAGGGCCACACCACACTATGGCATGCCAGTTACCCAGAGAGATTAGAGTGTCAGCAATTGCCTATCTTATCCTATAGCCAGGCAAGGAGTGTTCATACCTGGAGCTGGCGGATGTCCGCCCCACGAGGGGTCACAGCTTAAGGTTGACGAAGTCAAAAGTTCAGAAAACTTTTTTGGAGTAAGAGTTGTGAACTTTTGGAACACTCTGCTAGTAAATGTCTATTACTTGCCAACAGTGCATAACAGAGTCGTGAACGACTACTTAAACTCCTTGGGGCAGGATGAAAATTTGTATCATCACTGGGAAATCCAGCTTTATGCTATTTTGAGGTTGTTATAGCAACCAAAGTAGTGACAAAAGACAAAATCTATGAAAATCGATAAGTATCACAATTCAGTAATCAAACAGGCTATCAACATGATTTTTTAATTTAAGACCAGAGATATAATGATGAAATTTTTGATGGAATACTTTTCGTGGCCCTTAGATGTCAAGGTCAACTGGCAGTTTTATATCTGCACTGGATCTATATGTATGTAAATAATGAATGAGTGAGTCTCTTTTACCTTTTTTCCACTTTTATCCCCTTCATCACTAATCGGCTCATTAGCCACTTGGGCGGTCAGTCTTTTTACTTTTATCCTCTTCGCCACTGATCGGCTTGTTAGCCGCTTGGGCGATCGGTCACGTCTCTTTTCCTTTATATTCTTCACCAAAAGGTCGGCTCGCTAGCCGCCCGGGCGATCGGTCACGTCTCTGTCACGCACTGTTGGCAAATACTGGGCAAGCACCGGCTCCTGAATGTACCTGAACCCGCTCCAGTGTTGGTCAAGTCTTCTCTTGAAAGAGCTCACACTCGGTGCCGTCACAACACTCTCTGGTAGATTGTTCCAAGAGTTTACAACCCTCACTCCGAAAAAGTTTGCCCTCACGGTTTTCCGGACTTGCGGCTTCTTCAATCTTGAGCTGTGACCCCTTGTGGGGCGAGCGTCCGCCAGCTCCAAGTAAGGACACTCAACTGAGTAGTGCCCCCTGAGATGCTTATAAACCTCAACTAGGTCCCCCCTTGCCCGTCTGTAGTATAAGCTAGGCAAGTTCAGGCGCTCCAATCTCTCAGGGTAGCTGAGATGCCGAAGTGCAGGCACCAGTTTGGTGGCCCTCCTTTGAACATTTTCAACCAACTGACAGTCCCTAGCATATCTCGGGGACCAGATGGGGTGACAGTACTCCAGATGGGGAAGCACTTCACTCCTGAAGATCGTCACGAGGGACGGACCGTCTAGATATCTGAACGACCTTCTTATAAGACCCAATAATTTATTTGCCTGATTTACCTTCTTCTCACAATGGCCCGAGAACTTCAGCTCATTGTCAACATACACACCTAGGTCCTTCTCACACACAGTCTCAACTAGTACATTTTCTTCATCCCGTTGGGACATATGGTACGCCTCCTTACCGTTGGTACGCCCCAGGTGCATCCTCTTACACTTCGTGACATTGAATCTCAGCAGCCATTCCTTCGACCATTCCTGGAGCCCACAGAGGTCCTTCTGCAGCTCTTCACAGTCCGCTTGGTTCTTAATTTCCCGAAATAACTTGGAGTCATCGGCAAACATTTGTATGGAGGAGTGTACAACGTCAGGCATATCATTTATGAAACAAACAAACAACAGCGGGCCCAATACACTACCCTGCGGTACCCCACTTGTTACAGGTACAGATGACGATTTCGTGCCATTAATCACCACACATTGCTTGCGGTCATGTAGAAAGTCTTCTATCCACGCTAGGACATTTCCCCGAATTCCGTACCCTTCCAGTTTGATTTTCAGCCTTTCGTGGGGTACACTGTCGAAAGCCTTGGCAAAATCTAGGTAAATATTGTCGATATTACCACCCCGTTCTAGAATATGGGTCCAAATATCCAATACCTTGAGCAATTGTGTCAAGCAAGAGCGCCCCGGCATAAAACCGTGTTGGAAATCTTTTACAAGGTTGTTTCGTAGTAGATGTTCCATCGCTGCATCTCTGATAATACTCTCAAGTACTTTACATATTATGCTGGTCAGGCTCACCGGTCTATAGTTGTTCGTGGAGTGCCTATCGCCCTTCTTGAGGATAGGACTCACATAAGCCACTTTCCATTCACTGGGGACCATTTGTTCATCCAGGCATTTACAAAACAGAATCTTCAGGGGCTCTGCAAGCTCGTTGCACAGCTCCCTTAGCACTCTAGGATGCACCATGTCAGGTCCAGGACTCTTATGGACCTTTAGCCTGGACAGTTTATTTCTAATACCCTCTTCTGTGAACACAATGTGGGTCAGTGCTGTGTCGAACCGTCTGTCCTCAAATGCAGGAAGGTTAGTTGCATCCTCTCTTGTGAACACTGAGGAAAAGAAGCTGTTCAATGCCTCAGCTTTATCCTGGTCAGAATCTGCGTAACTACCATCTTCAAGCCTCAGGTCTGATACTCCTACTCGCGTTTTCAATTTCGACTTTGCATAGCGGTAAAACGCCTTTGGGTTTGACTTGACCTCGCGTGCAACCAGCCTTTGGAACTCCTTTTCAGCCCTCCTACACTCTATCTTTGCTTGGTTTCTGGCTCTTGCATACATCCTCCTGTCTTGCTCATCGTTTGACCCAACCCACGTCTTGAATTTCTGGGTTTTCTTCTTAATTTTGTCGACCGCCGCATGGTTCATGTGTAGGGATCCCCTCGTATTCCTAGAAGCACTGGGTTTGGTCTTGGGTATATATTTATCGATCAAATGGGTCATTTTACTAGTTATGATATTCAGCGTAGTGTCTGCGTTCTTGTACCTTAATAAGTCAGGCAGTTGATACCCCTCATCTCTTCCCTCATCCCATTGTAATTTCCCTTGTAATATTTGCACCTTGGCCTGGCCTTATCTTGAACTAGGTAACAGTTAAATCTGAATGACAACACTGTATGGTGACTGGTGCCAACTGGGGCAAGGTGTTCCAGTTTGGCCACCATACCCTCCTCGTTTGTTATGATGAGGTCAAGTGGCTTGGGTGTTTGCTCCCCTCTGTAATGTGTCGGGTCTCTCACATGTTGGAACAGAAAATTATCTCTCAGAGTTTCTACAAAAAGAGTAGCAGGATTATTCAAGTCATTCGGGGTTGACTCGTTTCTCCAGTCGATGTCGCCATAGTTAAAGTCCCCCATGATAAGGAGGTGGCTGGGGTTGAGCATCGCCGCATTGTTTATTAAGGTTCTTAAGTTCCTTTGATTTAGTGGGCCACAGTTCGGGGATCTGTAGATACACCCGACGATAAGTAAGTCCCCTCCCTTTAATTTAATTTTACACCACTTGGACTCTTCAAAAACATCCTCTCCCTGTACCCTCGCCTGGCTGGCTCTAAGGTCTTGCCTAGCGTAGATAACCACACCCCTCCTGCAGGATTCTTGAGTTAGGTTCGTAAATGAGTCATATCCAGCAATACTGAACTCACATTCCTCTGGGTCGATTCTCCTGTTCTTGTACAACAGTTCTACAACTCCTACAATATCTGGTTGGTGTACTCTTAGTAGTGTTTCAAACTCCTCCCTCTTATCAAGGAACGTGTCGGTATTAGTGTACATGACATTCAAGCCAGAATTTGTTCTCGGTAACGTCTCTGCTCTTAGTAATAAACCCGCTCCACCCACATTCTCAGAAGCTGCAGCATTTGCTAAGTACACTGTATTTTGCAGGGTGTGGTTAAAAATTTCATTGTTTACACGGCGCTCGTTCCCTCCTGTCCGGTAGGCTGAGCTGGTGCCGCCTCCCGGGTGGGGGGTTGAGTGGGTGGAGGGTGCACTGCTGCCCCCTGGCCCTGTGTCGGCACACTTGTTTCCACTACCCTCCCCCTGAGTATAACCCATGTGCACCTGTCCCCGTTCCTCCTCGACTCCTCCCTCTTCTGCTTCAAGTCCAGCAGGAGCTTCTTGTGCTGTTCCCTCTGCATTACCGTGCGGTCTGGGTGAATAAATACATCCCGAAATGCCTCGCTCCTTGCTAAGTTTTTTGCCTGCCGGATAACTTGCCATTTTTCCTCCTCACTCCCTAGTGTGATCCTGAGGGGGCGAGGCTTAGCCCCCTGCTTTTGTCCCAGTCTCCTCACATCCTGAGGGGTTGCTGGAATCTTCAGAACCTCTGTGCAAATATTTTGAAACAGCACCTTGTCGTGTGTTTCCTTACTCACAGTTCCCTCTGCCTGGCTCTCTGGGACTCCAAAAACTATTACATTGTTCCTGCGCTGGAGCCGTTCCTGGTGTTCCTCCTCTCCCCTAACAGTAGGTGCGTTAATTTTCATTTCTTCGACACACTTTTTCAGAGTCCCAATCTGCTGTAGAACCTGTACTGATTCTGCATTACTCTCCGCCCCCCCCCGTGGCCCTCCTAATACGTCCGCATAACTCCTCTTAGCAACCACCTCCATTCTATTAGCTACTTCCTCAGTCTTAGCAAGGATCTCTTTCTCAACTTGCTCCAGTTTGTCAACCAGCAGGGCTCCTGCTTCATCTATTTTCGTCCCTAGAGAACTCGTTCCCTTATGGATTGCAATCGCTTCATTCACCTTGACTATGCAGCCAGGGCAATACCAGCAACAGCCATCAAGCTTTACGGCAGTTAGTAACCTCCTAAACGCTGCATTAGTTAGGCCTGCATCCTCCATATCCGACGTCTCCCTGCAGTCACGTCTCTGTTACGCACTGTTGGCAAGTACTGGGCATGCTGGCTCCTGCATGTATCTGAACCTGTTCCAGTGCTGGTCAAGTCTGGTCTTGAAACAGCTCACACTCGGTGCCGTCACAAAACTCTTTGGCAGGTTGTTCCAAGAGTTCATAACTATCACTCCAAAAAAGTTTGCCCTCACAGTTTTCTGGACTTGCTGCTTCTTCAACCTTGAGCTGCTATTCCTTGTAGGGCGAGGGTCCGCCAGCTCCAGGTATGAACACTCGACTGAGTAGTGCCCTTTGAGATGTTTATACACCTCAATTAGGTCCCCCCTTGCCCGCCTGTAACATAAACTAGGCAATTGCAAGAGCTTTAATATCTCTGGGTAGCTGAGGTGCCGAAGTGCAGACACCAGTCTGGTGGCCCTCCTTTAGTCATTTTCAATCAACTGACAGTTCCTCTCATATCTTGGGGAACAGGAAGGGTGACAGTACTCCAGGCTATGGCACCAAGTTGTCATAGCAACAAATAAACTGGGGTATTATTGCGTTTACACACCGTTCATTCCTACCACTAATCTATTATCATATTCGAATAAGACGTCTAATCATAAGATAATTTTCATCTATTACATTACCGGCGGAAATGTATAATAACGGAGATACTGTAGTGGATATTTCCCCTACAACTACAACTGCCGTTTGTCGCTGACTAGCCGATCCCTTGTCGAGTTCCCCAGCCAATGCCTCATGGTCTGACAAAGCGGAGGTCGGCTATCAAGCCACGCCTACCTCCGCTATATAAGCCCTCACCTCGCCGTGAATTCCCTTCTTCATCTACCTGAGCCCCGCAAGAGCTCCTCTGAGCAAGCTCCTCACCAACCAGCTCTCTCTACTCCACGCTTCTAACCACGCAACATCTTCCCAGCACCAAACTGCACTGTACATCCAATACAAAATATATACAGAAAACGCATTGTGAGTTTCCTTTCTCCATCCCATCCTGAGTGTGAGAAAACATCACGAAACCCCACAAATGGTGACCCCAGGAGAAACGCACTCACACAGGATGGAGGAGAAACGGATCACTCTCCCAGTCTTCAATCACAACATTGAAGACTGGCTTATCCACATGGAGGCAGCTCTCATCGGCTCTACAGCTTCAGACGAACAAAAGTACGTCGCCCTGGTCTGTTCCCTGCCTACAGAAGTCGTCACGCAAGTCTCAGAGACCATTACCAACCCTCCAGTTGACAACAAATTCGCTGCTCTACGGGATGCTCTCAAGAGGCGATACCAGCAGCCCCACACCACTCTCTTACAAGACCTATCCTGTCTCTCCCTCGGCAACTCCACGCCTGCACGTCTCTGATGAGATGCGTAGACTGAACTCCCGCCACACAGACAGGCTTCTGACACTATCCTGCGCCAGTTTCACGTTCCCTCGAGCCCGGGCGACCTCTTAGTGCGGCCTTCACCACAGCCAATCAAATCGTCTCTGCTAGGTGGATAGCCCACCTGTTTTTATTCTCTACTACTTTACTTCCCTTTTCATAACTTTATTTCTACCTTACCTCTTCTCTCCCTTCCCATGGCAAACCATTGCCATTTTATCTCCATTATCATCATCATCATCATCGACCTCTTTCTACTTACCGCCACCAGCAAGCAACATCTCTCAACAGCTCCACACCACACGCTTCCTCAGAAAGCTCCTCGCCCTACAGGAATCCTAAGCAAGCTTCGCCCGACCTAGTATCTCTTTAACACTGTGCTGTGCAAATATATATATATATATATATATATATATATATATATATATATATATATATATATATATATATATATATATATATATATATATATATATATATATATATATATATATATATATATATATATATATATATATATACATATATG
>NW_024732856.1:0-23898 GCF_018991925.1 Homarus americanus
CTCAAGTCATCATTACAAGAGCATTGAAATCATGTCAATTCGGCCTGGACTGGTGCCAGACATCACATCAACGAGTCGGACTTGTTGTGTCCGGACGGATGCGGTTACTACGGCAACCCCGCCCCAAGGACGGCCTGCTCAAGTATTATGAGAAATGATTCCAGAAAACATAACAAAAAGAAAACGTGTTTGACCCCACACAGAAAGATACGCAAGTGGTGATTAACCTTACTGAATGCTAACCTAACCTAACAATCTAATCTAATCTTACCCTGCCTAACCTAACCTAACTGGGCTTAACTAACCTAAACGCCTAAACATACTCACTAACCTTACCCAACCCTCGAGATGAATTAATTAATGTCAAGGAAACAAAAATCTAATCCTAGACTCCTAATAAAAGCATCACACTAATACCGCGATCAATGTTTCTGTTAACATGATGATACGTTACCTTAGAGATGTCTGTGTGTGTCTGTATGTGGTGTAATGGTCAGCATGCTCGCCTCACAACCATGTGGTCCGAGGTTCGATCCTCGGGCAGAGTGAAACTATGGGCAAGCTTCTTTACGCCATTTGCCACTGTCTACCCAGCAGTAATTGGGGACCTGGATGTAAATAGATTTGTGGACGGTGTTCCGGGGTAATGGTTAGCCAGTGCAGACAGCGGGGATTGTCCGGTCTTCTCGGACTGTTCGCCCAGCACTGAGTCATGCAGCTCGTTAACTTAGGGTGTGGTTGTTGTGTTAGCGACAGCTTCTACAGCATAAACACTGGGTCCTTTGGCTCATTAACTCAGGTTGTAGTTGTTGTGTTGGTGACAGCTTCTACACCTTAAACACTGGGTCATGCAGCTCGTTAACTTAGGGTGTGGTTGTTGTGTTGAGTGACAACTACCACATAAACACTGGGTCATAAATATCAGGTTGTGGTTTGTTGTGTTGTTGGTGACAGGTTCTACACCTTAAACACTGGGTCATGCAGCTCATTCTTAGGGGTGTGGTTGTTGTGTTGATGTAACACTGGGTCATGCAGCTCGTTAACTCAGGTTGTGGTTGTTGTGTTGGTGACGGGTTCACCACCTTAACACTGGGTCATGCAGCTCGTTAACTCAGGTTGTGATTGTTGTGTTTGGTGAGGTTCTACCTTAAACTTACTGGGTGCATGCAGCTCGTTAACTCAGGGTGTGAAGTTGTTGTGTTGGTGACAGCTTCTACACCTTAAGCAAACTCACACTCTCGTGGTCTAGGGCCCGGCCATCCTCACTTCACAAAGGGGGTAACCATAATTATACCACTATGGCTGAGGTATCTGCTATATAAAGTTAGATTACAATTTACTAAAGCTAACCTAACCTGACTACTGACTGGGGAAGAATAAAGGGAGTATTACATATTGTACAAGTTATCAACCATTGTTTAAGATATCAACTGTTACTGTGTTATCCAGTGTTATCTTTTATCCAGTCTATTGTTATAAAGAGATAAATTTCATTATGATTCTTTTCTTGTTGGCAATCTGTGTTAAATATAACGTCTGTTTAGTGTATCAACCCCCTGCTTGGGTCTTTTGCCCCAGTGTTTCAGAGTTAACTTGTCTCTCATATTTTGAAATTAAGTTCAGTTCCGACCATGGAGTCTGATGGGTCACTTAAAGTATATGCCCTGTACTTGGGTCTTTTGCCCCAGTGTTTCAGAGTTAACGCTTGTCTCTCATATTTTGAAATTCAAGTTCAGTTCCGACCATGGAAGTCTGCGATGGGTGTCACTTAAGTATATGGAGCTGATTGCGAGTTTTTGGAAAAATAACGATGAAACTATAGCATTTTTTCGATCGCATGGTGTTCTTCCAACCTCAGTAAAGTGTACTAAGAGCAAGACTGAATGTAAATATCGCAAAGACCAACATATGTGGCGTTGTGTAAGAATCCCAGAATGCAACGACGAACAAGAACCAGGCCAATATGGTGAGAGTCAGTTAAGTTAGGTCACGTTAGGTTAGGTTAGGTTTGGTTATTGTTTTTCTAGTGTTTTATTGTGTATTTGTTAGTCGCTTAGGCACTTTTTTTTCTCGGAAAACGTCAAACAAACAAAAATCGCTAAAAAAAAAGCGGCTAATTTCCGCCAAACAGGAAGGTCATATTCGGTCTCAGCACACACAAATACACCAGAAAAATATATTTTTAACTTGTTACAAGTGAACGGAGCTACAAGAAAAATGCACCATTTTCGTTTATCCCATGGTATTTGGTGTGATTCATCCATCGGAAATGAGTGGTTTTGGAGTTATCACCCTTCCCCTCCATAGAACCTGACCTAACCAAAGTAACCTAACCTAACCTTACCTAACTTCCGAGCCATCCTCGCCATATTAAACAGAAAGTACTTATTTATATATGTGGTACTAGTGAAAGCAACTTTGTTGAAGCGTCAAGGTGTAATTTTACATTTTTTTTTGTGGACAGTACAGTACAGTACAGTACAGTATGCTCAGACCCTCAGACCGAGTGGGTCAGTTGTAAACAGATGACACGCTGTGACTATAGACTTGTGTATATTTCTTACATAAAGTGGTACAGTATTAGATAAAGATGTTCCTATTGATGAGATATAACTAATAGTAAACACAAATTTACTCTAACTGAGTTGTGGCTGAAACTAATAATACCTAAGATAATAATAATACAGTAGTTGGTACAGCAGCTGTCTGGGTCTAACCTAACCTGCCCAAATTTTTTTTTATTGTGAATATAATATTTTGTTTGTTACAGGAGATGTTACAACAATACTTTGGGAAATTAAACTGATCCATGACAGATGAAAATGATAACCGGAGCATGGAACAAGAGCTCCCACCAGCCTCACCACAACCTATGGCAACATAAGAACATAAGAACATAAGAATGGAGGAAACTGCAGCGAGCATATTGGCCCATACTGGGCAGTCCCGTTTACACCCAACCCCTATTGCTCATATAAGCATTCAACCTATGTTTGAAGCTATTCAGCGTATTCGAGTTAATGATGATATTTGGCAACTTGTTCCACTCATCCACTACTCTGTTTCCAAACCAGGTTTACCTATTTCACGCCTAAATCTAAATTTGTCTAATTTAAAACCATTGTTACGAGTTCGCTCCTGGTTGGATAGTTTGAGTACCTTTGTAATGTCCCCTTTGTTTAGCCCTGCCTTCCACTTATACACCTCTATCAGGTCGCCCCTCGCTCTACCTCTCTCGAGGGAGTGCAAATTAAGATGCTTTAACCTGTCTCTATACTCAAGGTTCCTAATGCCCGGGATTAGTCTTGTCATTCTCCTCTGAATTCTTTCCAAGGATTCTATATCCATTCTGTAATACGGTGACCAAAACTGAACTGCGTAATCCAGGTGTGGTCTCACAAGAGCAAGATACAGTTTTAGGATGACCTCGCTAGTCTTGTAACTAACACTCCTTTGTATGAACCCAAGTACTTTATTAGCCTTGTTACGAGCAAAAACACATTGTTTACTTGGCTTAAGGTTCCTACTTATCATTACTCCTAAATCTCTCTCGCAGTCGGATTTCTCTATGGCATCGTTGTTCATCTGGTATCTGGTTTCCCTGTTTACATCTCCTATACTGAGTACTTTACATTTGTCCACGTTGAATTTCATCTGCCATTTTTCAGACCATTCGAAAATTTTGATTTAGATCTTCCTGTAGTTTTGCGGAGTCCTCGTCAGATTTAATAATACGTCCTATTTTAGTGTCATCAGCAAATTTGCTTATGTTGCTGTCTATGCCGATATCTATGTCGTTTATGTATATAATAAATAATAATGGTCAAAGTACTGAGCCTTGGGGAACTCCACTTGTGACATTGCTCCAATGGGACTTAGTGCCGTTAATGCTCACTCGCTGTTTCCTGTCCTGTAACCACGCCCTAATCCATTTATGGATATTACCTTTGATGCCATGTGCTTCTACCTTTCTAATTTGTCTTTTGTGGGGGACTCTGTCGAAGGCTTTGCTAAAGTCGAGATATACCACATCATAATTGTGCCCCTCGTCCACCGATTCGAAAACTGATGAAAAGAATGTTAATAGATTAGTTAGACATGAACGTCCGCTTGTGAAGCCATGCTGGGAATCATTGATCAATCTGTGCTTCTCCAGGTGATTTCGAATAGAGTTTGAAATGATTGCTTCCAGTAATTTGCCTACTATTGATGTTAGACTGATTGGGCGGTAGTTAGAGGATAGTGATCTATCCCCTTCTTGAAAATCGGTATTACATTCGCTATCCTCCAGGATTCTGGTACTACACCTGTTTTTAAGGACATGTTAAACAACTTTGCTAAGGGCATACTAAGTTCTTCCTTACATTCCTTTAATACTCTGGCAAATATCTCATCGGGACCAGGTGACTTATTAGGCTTTAGTTTGTCTATTTGCTTACTAACATCGTTACTAGTCACTACTATCTCGCTTAATTTGTTTTCTTCACTATCTCTGAATAGAGTCGGTGCCTCGGGTATCATGTTTAAATTTTCGGTGGTGAAAACTGTTGAAAAATATTTATTCAAATTATTGCTCATTTCTCTGTCGTTATCAGTGAGCTCGCCGGTATCTGACCGTATTGGTCCAATCTTTTCTCGTGATTTAGTTTGATACATTTGGTAGAATCCTTTGGGGTTTGTCTTCGCCTCCCTTGCTATCCTTACCTCATTTTTCCTCTTGGCTTTCCTTATCTCGGTTTTAACTCTACTCGCCAATACCTTATAATAATCCCGGAGGTAAATTTCGCCACGATTTATCCTTCTACCTTTAGCCTTCCTTTGGCCAATGATGTTCTTTAAATAATTATTTATCCATTTAGGGTCATTGTTGTCTGATCTGAGTTTTTGTATGGTATGTTCTGCCTTTGTGCATTAAGTAACTCATTATTTAAATTGTCGTGGAACTCGGCAATCTCAGATCTCATTATCAGGTCGGTGTCATCTGTCAGGTTCACTGCCAAGCGCGACACCCCCTCTCTCAGCTGCCTCTTTAAACTGTCAAAGTTTGCCCTTCTGAAATCTGGTACTTTAGTGGAATTTTCCTTATGTCTGCCCTGAAAATCTAACTGGAATCTAATTTCTTTGTGATCGCTGTTTGCAAGTTCATTCCCTACCTCGACATTGCTAATGAGGTTTTCTCTGTTTGACAGAACTAAATCGAGTATATTATTACCCCGGGTGGGTTCAGTTATATGTTGACTTAGGAAACAGTCCTGGATCGTCTCGAGAAAATCCTCTGATTCTGAGTTACCCGTAAAGTCACTCCAACCTATTTGGCCAAGGTTAAAGTTGCCTACTATACAGACTTTGTTGTGTATGGAAGCCCTGCACATTTCATCCCAGATAAGTCGCTCATTGACTCTATCAAGATTGAGAGGTTTATATATTACTCCTGTGATTAATTTTTCCCTACCGTCGCTTAATTCTATCCAAATTGTTTCTGTATTCCGCTCAGTTTTTATTTCCTTATTTATTTCACACTTCAGATTATCCCTAACATAGATTGCTACTCCGCCTCCTTTCCTGGTCTGCCTATCGGTATGGAACAATTTGTAACCCGCAATTTGGTATTCGACCGGTAACTCACATGAGTCTAGGTTGATCCATGTTTCAGTGATTGCTATTATATCGATTTTTTCGGTACATACCAAGGCCCTAATATCATCCATTTTGTTTCTCATACTTCTGTTGTTTGCGTAGTATACATTTAAGTTAGTCGTGTTCTGAGTCCACCCCTTACCACGTTTAGTTTTAAACTCCCTGTCCAATTTAGTTTTGTCATCATTCCTAACACTATTTCCCTGTAATCTTTCACTTTGTTTACCCGCTCCTACTGCATTCTCCTCCACCCCCGTGCTCATATGTTCTCCTAGCAGTTTAAAGACTTCGATATCTTTTGAACTGCCCCCTCTAGAGACCCAGCCAGGGTTGCTACTCCATCCCTAGACAGGTGCACCCCATCCCCAGCATAAAGGTCCCTTCTGCCGTAGAAGTTATCCCAGTTGTCAATGAATGGGGCTGATATTGACTTGCAATATCTGTCAAGACGGCCGTTGACACCAACTGCCCTTGACAACCATTCACTGCCAACTCTCCTTCTAGGCAGGACACAGCATATGATAGGGATCCCTCCCTTAGTCCTAATACGATCTATAGCTGCCTTGAACTTATCAAGAAGCTCCTCGCTCCTACACCGGCCAATATCATTGCCTCCTGCACTGAGGCAGATAATGGGTTTGTTCCCATTACCAGACAAGATATAGTCCATCCTGTCAATTATATCCCCCACCCCAGCTCCTGGCAAACACACCCTCATCCTATTTTTGTTTTTACCACAAAAAGCCCTGTCCAAGTACCTTACCTGAGAGTCACCAACAATTGAAGTTCTTATACTTTCCTTGTCAGCCCTGTCCCTGACTGTACTAACGTCCAATTCGTCTATCAAGGGACTGAACGGGTTGGTACACTTAGTTGCTGATGTCGTTGTTGACGTATCCTTGGTGTGTTTCTTCATCACCAGTTTGGTCTTCCCTCTCCTTACAACCTTCCACTTGCTTGAATTTTCGTCAGACACTGGCTTTCCCTGTCCCGCCTCTCCCTTCATCCTCGCCATCTCTTCTTTTAATTTCAGGTTCTCCAACGTGGCCCTCTCTATTTCTTTCTTGGCCCTCTCCAATTCTTCCATGGTCCATTCCAGCTTGGCCAACAAACTCGCAGACCCCAGACCACACATAGCCTATACAGGAAATCTTTGTGTCTGTCAAACTGTTTTTAGTGTGTTGTGTACTGTTAGTCGTGTTAAGTGAGTTTGAAGATAATGTAAATTTACAGTTTCCGCTACAACTACTGTTTGACCATAAGTTTTTGTTTTTGTAACTGTGCTGCTGTTAGTCATTTGTCTTCCTTTTTGTATTTTTCTATATATTTAACAGTCAGTGGTTCCCAGCCTGGCAACCATGGGGGTAATTTGATCCATGTGAGTTCATAATAATACTAAACAATGCTTGACCCTCCTAGACCAAATAATTGTTGAAATTTACTGTTTGCTGTGGCTGTTACCTTAGACCTGCCAGTAGATTACAGTGTTTTGTTTGTACTGTCAAACTGTTTAAAATTATACATACTTTAAAGTTATATTTAAAAAAAACCTGCATGAAATGGTAATAGTGATTCCAGAAAGAGTTAAAATTGGTTTGTTTATGTTCCTGAAAGAGACATAGTTTGTAGTAGAGTTGTAAAGTAATGAAATAAATGTTACTTGAGTATTGTACTCAAGTAACATTTTTGAGTATCTACTTTTTAAAAAGTACTAACAAATTTTAGTACTTTTACTCAAGTATGGTTTAAAATTCATACAAAGGTTCTGTACTACTTTACATGCTGATTAAGAATCTGTGTTTACAATTAAATTCTTTTCTTTTTAAGCAGACGTGGACAGTCATTGTCAGCCATATATTGATGGGGTTAAAGATAATATTCAGACAATTTGACCAAGGACAGCTGACAAACAAAGCCATGAGATAATTATTTCCAGTAGTCTTTATGCCAGCAGCAGCATGTAGGGCCAGGCAGTCATCCATCAAGTACTAACTTCGCTTCTCGTTATAATATCAGTATTTCCAATGTGGTAGTACTGTGTTCTTGGTGAGGCACAGCTTTAGCTCTTGGACCTGCAAATTAATATCATGAAACATATTCACAAAACCACAAGAGTCAATGTTAGACTTTGGAGAAAAAAACGTGAATCGGGTAACACTTAAACGAGTAGTCTTGTGTAAGGAGCAAGTACTGTACTGTACCACTTAAAGCTCTCTAACAATCATAAAAAAGGCAATTGTGGTAGCAGCTTTTACTATATTTGAACCAGATTTCACAAAAATTGCAGAGGATATTCTTTTGAGTCAAATTAAATGCACATTGTAGTAACTATTTCCTCTATTGTTCAATGTGAAACATAATTTTATGTTGTATTAGTATTTATTACCACCCATTGGAATACTCAAACAAAAATTCCATATAGTACCATTACTGTACTTGTCTGAATACAGTACTGGTACAGTATATAATTTGTATTACCACCCATTGGGATCCTCAAACAAAATTTCCATATACAGTAGTACCATTACTGTTGTAGTGGACGTCTCCCCTACAACTGCGTAGCCGCATACCACCTGCTACGTCTTCCCTAGCAACCAAACGAGCGGCCCGGGGGGGGCGTCACCAGATGCCACATTATCCTAGCAACGGAGTCAAAAGACCGGCGACTTCCCACGGTTGACTCACGGGTGACTCACGGCTGCTGTGTATATAAGCTCTGTCTCTCCATTGAGATTCATTCTGGCCTCTCTTCTTGAACACGCAACACCTCCTCCTCCGCCGCCGCCTGGCGGCCCTCGCTTCTCCTCCGCCTGCCTGGCGGTTCCTGAACACGCAACACCTCCTCCAAGCAAGCTCCTCGCTGTCCCGTTCTCATTCAACCTGGAGGCCAGCAACAGGCAACATCTTCTCTAACGAAGCTCCTGCACATCTACCTCCTTCAACACGCTACTCACCGAACGTGTCTACTGAGCAGCTCCCCACCACACGGCACCTCCAGCACCAGACTGTCTACCATATAACTTATATTATATAGGAAAACCACCACCTTAGTGTTTCCATCCATCCTGAGTGCTAGACACATAACATCACGAAACCCTACAAATGGTGACTCCCGGAGATTCGCACTCACACAGGATGGAGGAGAAACTGATCACGCTCCCAGTCTTCAAGCAGCATGGAAGACTGGCTTATCCACACAGAAGCAGCTCTGCTACTCTAAGCAGACACCAGCTCCTCTTCCTGCCCCAAGCACCACATCCTACCGACCCCAGCACACCCGTCCTGCCTCAGACGCCGACCCCGGCCCAGCAGTAACCCCTGCCGCGGCCTCTGTTCCTGAGTGCGGACCCACACACCCCTCTTTTCTCCCTCAGGTACTCCCTGCTAATGTCCTGCACCCTGCTGCTGTCGTGGACCCAGCTGCTGTCACGAGCCCTCATCTGCTTCTGCTGACTCAGCCCTTGCTCCTGACCCAGGCCCACACACCCCAGCAGGCGCATCTGACGACCCCAGCACACCCGTCCTGCCTCAGACGCCGACCCCGGCCCAGCAGTAACCCCTGCCGCCCCTGACGCGGCCTCTGTTCCTGAGTGCGGACCCACACACCCCTCTTTTCTCCCTCAGGTACTCCATGCTAATGTCCTGCACCCTGCTGCTGTCGTGGACCCAGCTGCTGTCACGAGCCCTAATCCGCTTCTGCTGACGCAGCCCCTGCTCCTGACCCAGGCCCACACACCCCAGCAGGCGCATCTGATGACTCTGTACCTGTCATGAGGGAAGCACAACATTCATCGCCTCCACACACCCTTTTTCTCCCTCTCTCCCACAGATAGTGTGTATATAGACAGTTGTATCCAGCGACCGGCTCATCCACGCCATCGCCGTTGTCTCACATGAGGCATGCACAAACCCGTTCTGCCTCACATGTGCTAAGCAACTCTACAGACAACAAGTCTCCTACACCGCCTGGAGGGAAGGGGGAGTATTGTAGTGGACGTCTCTCCTACAACTGCGTAGCCGCATACCACCTGCTACGTCTTCCCTAGCAACCAAACGAGCGGCCCAGGGGGGGGAGCGTCACCTGATGCCACAGTACCCTAGCAACGGAGTCAAAAGACCAGCGACTTCCCACGGTTGACTTACGGGTGACTCACGGCTGCTGTGTAAATTAGCTCTGTCTCTCCATTGAGATTCATTCTGGCCTCTCTTCTTGAACACGCAACACCTCCTCCTCCGCCGCTGCCTGGCGGCTCTCGCTTCTCCTCCGCCTGCCTGGCGGTCCTCGCTCCCGCCGGCGATCATGGCGACCCACCAGCTGTCCTTCTCTGAGTGTCCTCACCAACCAGCTCTCTTATTCTGCTCTCGGTTCCTGAACACGCAACACCTCCTCCAAGCAAGCTCCTCGCTGTCCCGTTCTCATTCAACCTGGAGGCCAGCAACAGGCAACATCTTCTCTAACGAAGCTCCTGCACATCTACCTCCTTCAGCACGCTACTCACCGAACGTGTCTACTGAGCAGCTCCTCACCACACGGCACCTCCAGCACCAGACTGTCTACCATATAACTTATATTATATAAGAAAACCACCACCTTAGAGTTTCCATTCATCCTGAGTGCCAGACACATAATATCACGAAACCCTACACTGTACTTGTCTGAATACAGTACTGTTACAGTATATAATTTAGTTATATATTTCTTAATGCCCAATTTCAAGTTTTATTTTTGTAAATTTACTACATATTGCACAACTACACTGTGTGATGGCTTATTTTTTTTTACAATGTGGCTAATTAGTGTATAAAGGTTGCTGAACCCAGGTTTAAACCATCTGAGCTAATGATGCCTGACAGAGTTTTGGGTGGCAATGGGCCGCTACTTTATTATCAACAAACTGGTTATCCTGGTGCTTCTGCCATTCTCATGTCCAATTGTCTCTTGCTATTTTCTACGCTGTTGAGCATCAAGTAGAAAACAGCGCTATTGACGCACATGCACAGCGTCCATAGCTGGATTAGCGGAGTTGTTGTGAGTTAAAGTTTATTTATGGAGATTATAATACACATTGGCATTTACTGCAGACACAGCAGAGGTTTATATTGTTACATATTAATTATCCATGACTTGGAATTTTTATTGAGGCAGTTCTATTTTATGTAGCTACTGGTACTGTATATACCACTTATAATAATAAAGTATCATATCTAACTGCTCATTCCAGTGACGTTTTAGTTTGTTTCATCGAAGAAGATTTAGACTTTTGGGCAACAGTAGTTATCACATTCTATTCAAATACAGAATGGAAGAGGTTGGGGAACCAATTGGATCTAACTGCTTATGTATGTTTGTGTCTGTCTTTTCGTGCCTTTTCAGTATCTATCAATTCTATCTATCTATTATTCACCAATATCTGCCTATGAATACCTGTTTCAGCTTCAGTTTTTTATCTATACAGTATTTGGTCAATCTATTTATTAATAAGTATTTGTCAGTCTGTCAATCTATGCATTATATGTCTATCCATATATTACCAATATCTGCTGTCAGTATCTATATATTATTTCTGAGAATGTATATATATAAAGGTGATTTAAGACTTGTTTATTATGCGTAATTGATTTTTTAAATATTATAAATTTCCTCTTTTATATTTATTCCAAAGTAATTAATTTTAAATACCAATTACCTTTTAATTATTGAACTGTGAACAGATCTTAATCAGCATGTAAAGTTGTACCTCTGTGTTGTTTTTATATTTTCTTTTATTTATGAGCCTTCTACATTATTTATATAGAGCTTAATATGTTAAAAAAATTAAATATTTTCTGAGGCATGAATTTGATAAGTCGGCATTGTAGGATTTATTGGGATCTGAAGAAGCGAGTTTGAACTAATGGGAAAACCTGTTATCTTGGCACCTCTGAACCTCTGTAGGTGCTGGATAACTGGGATTCTACCTTTCTGTCTGTTTAAACTACAGTACTGTATTAATGTACCACTATTCTAGCTGGGAACATATGAAAACTGACACATGCAAGATTTACAGTCCCAAATAAAGTTCACATAAACCAAAACGTGCATAAAACACACAATTTTCTAAAAATTTAATGACTATAAATTTATGGAAATATTTTTATCATAAACTATCGTGTATATTTAATGTTGTGCTTGTTACAGATGAGTTAACCCTGGGAAATTGAACAGCACCATCACAACTGAAAATGATACTGCAGGCTGAGGCAAATCCTTTGTCATGGGCGACCTTTCCTTGGTCATGGGCAACATTTCCTCAGTCTTGGGCAACCTCTCAGTCATGGGCAACCTTACCCTCAGTCTTGGGCAACCTATCCTCAGCCATGGGCAACCTCTCCTCAGTCATGGGCAACCTTTCCTCAGTCATGGGCAACCTTTCCTCAGTCATGGGCAACCTTTCCTCAGTCATGGGCACCCTTTCCTCAGTCATGGGCAACCTTTCCTCAGTCATGGGCAACCTTTCCTCAGTCATGGGCAACCTCTCCTCAGTCATGGGCAACCTTTCCCAAGTCATGGGCAACCTTTCCTCAGTCATAGGCAACCTCTCTCAGTCATGGGCAACCTTTCCTCAGTCTTGAAACCTTTCCTCAGTCATGGGCAACATTTCCTCAGTCATGGGCAACCTTTTCAGCCATGGGCAAACTTTCTCAGTCATGGGCAACCTTTCCTCAGTCATGGGCAACCTTTCCTCAGTCATGGGCGACCTTTCCTTAGACATGGGCAACCTTTCCTCAGTCTTGGGCAACCTATCCAGTCATGGGCAACCTTTCCTCAGTCATGAACCTTTTCCTCAGTCATGGGCAACCTTTCCTCAGTCATAGGCAACCTCTCCTCAGTCAGGGCAACCTTTCCTCAGTTTTGGGCAACCTTTCCTCAGTTTTGGGCAACCTTTCCTCAGTCATGGGCAACCTTTCCTCAGTCATGAACCTTTTCCTCAGTCATGGGCAGCCTCTCAGTCATGGGCAACCTTTCCTCAGTCTTGGGCAATCTTTCCTAAGTCATGGGCAACCTTTCCTCAGTCATGGGCAACCTCTCCTCAGTCATGGGCAAACTTTCCTCAGTCTTTGGGCCTTTTCTCAGTCATGGGCAACCTTTCCTTTGTCATGGGCGACCTTTCCTCTGTCATGGGCGACCTTTCCTTAGTCATGGGCAACCTTTCCTCAATCTTAGGCAACCTTTCCTCAGTCTAGGGCAACCTTTCCTCAGTCATGGGCAACCTCTCTTCAGCCATTGGCAACCTTTCCTCAGTCTTGGAACCTTTCCTCAGTCATGGGCGACCTTTCCTCAGTCATGGGCAACCACCTACCTCAGTCATGGGCGACCTTTCTTTAGTCATGGGCAACCTTTCTCAGTCTTGGGCAACCTCTCCTCAGTCATGGGCAACCTTTCCTCAGTCATGGGCAACCTCTCCTCAGTCATGGGCAACCTTTCCTCCAGTCTTGGGCAAACTTTCCTCAGTCATGGGCAACCTTTCCTTTGTCATGGGCGACCTTTCTTGGTCATGGGCAACATTTCCTCAGTCTTGGGCAACCTCTCAGTCATGGGCAACCTTACCTCAGTCTTGGGCAACCTATCCTCAGCCATGGGCAACCTCTCCTCAGTCATGGGCAACCTTTCCTCAGTCATGGGCAACCTTTCCTCAGTCATGGGCAACCTTTCCTCAGTCATGGGCACCTTTCCTCAGTCATGGGCAACCTTTCCTCAGTCATGGGCAACCTTTCCTCAGTCTTGGGCAACCTCTCAGTCATGGACAACCTTTTCATGGGCAACCTTTTCTTAGTCATGGGCAACCTTACCTCAGTCTTGGGCAACCTTTCCTCAGCCATGGGCAACCTCTCCTCAGTCATGGGCAACCTTTCCTCAGTCTTGGGCAACCTTTCCTCAGTCATGGGCAACCTTTCATCAGTCATGGGCAACCTTTCCTCAGTCATGGGCAACCTTTCCTCAGTCATGGGCCCTTTCCTCAGTCATGGGCCTTCCCTCAGTCATGGGCAACCTTTCCTCAGTCATGGGCAACCTTTCCTCAGTCAGGCAACTTTACCTCAGTCATGAAATCTCTCCTCAGTCATGGGCAATCTCTCAATCATGGACAACCTTTCCTCAGTCATGGGTAACCTCTCCTCCAGTCATGGGCAACCTCTCAGTCTTGGGCAACCTCTCCTCAGTCATGGGCACCCTTCCTCAGTCATGGGCCACCTTTTTGGCAAAAAATGGGGGTCGACCTCTAAACGAGTAATAGTTTCGTTAGGTTGAAAAATATTTACCAGTAACTACCAGTAAACAATGGAAACGACGCACCAACGCACCACCAGCTGTGAGTGTTGGTACAGTTGCCAGGGCAGATCTCTTGCATCATCATAGCAAGCCCAAAGTAGCCAAATGCATGGTATGGTGTGCACTGGACGATGTAAAACATAAAGTATTCATTTTTTAAAGTTTATTTATAGATACTGTACATAAAATTTTTGTTCATTACATTTGAAACATCAATCTTTGTTAATAAAATTTGAAACAAAAGAAAACCACGATACCGTATTTCTAAATACCGGGTATTTTCATTAAAACATTACATCTCAAGTATATTTTACCTTAACTGTGACTGAATGAATATATTCTCAGAAATATATATGGAAATGTAATATTTTTGCTGAAATGACGTATGTATTACAGTGGAAAGTGGGATAAAATCATGACGAAAACAATGATTTTCGCTTTCTTTCGTTGTTCAAAAGATTTTACCGTGAAACAAACGTGTACTGTACATTAGGGGGCAGTGAAATTTTGCTCAAAGCTGCACTCTTCAGGCATTGTTCCTTATACATATCTAAGACTCCATGCCAAATTTGAAGCTGATATGTCGAGGTTTAGTCTGCCGCATTTTCTACTGAAATTTTTAAATTTACCTACAGTACTAGCCAAACAGCCGCTGTGGCGGTGCAATGTTCTGTTCAGTGTTTATCAACTTTTTTTTCATATCTCTTATTTCATTTAAGTTGTCTTGTTGCAGATGAGTATGGTGCTATGTCTATATTGATTATCAGCCTTTTCTCATTTCATTTCTCAATGTTGTGTTACTGTACTGTAATGTAGGGGAGACCTGGGTAAGTTGGCGCACTTGAAATTATTCAAATAGTTATCGTTAAGCAGATTGCCAAAACTATTCACGAGTTTCTGGTGGAGAAAAATCTAACCCAGCAGCCCATTGTGTGTGTTGGTTGTGATGGAACCAATGTAAATGTAGGATCAGAAAATGGAGTCATTCATCATCTTGAAATGTTACTTGGTCACCCGCTCCATTATTTCATATGTCAGCTTCACGGAAATGAGCTGCCTTTCCGCGCAGTTTTTTATCACTATGATGGTAAACCAAGTGGTCCTGAGCATTGGCGTGGTCCCATTGGAAAGCAGATCAAGGAGTCTTTGTCTGAGCTTCCAGTTGTCGCCTTCCAGCCAGTCAGTTTCCCTGATTTCCCTGTGTTTAATGATGAAGTGGAGAAAGATCTGTCCTGGGATCAGAAATACCTGTATAGGATTTGTAAAGGAGTTATCACAGGTGTTGTTGAAGATGACTTGGCTGCTATTGAGCCAGGTCCTTCCTGTGTGTCAAGGTGGAATACCTTATGGAGTAGAATCCTCAGGCTGTATGTAGCAACATCAAGACCCAGCCATGAGTTGAAAAGAATTGTCATTACAATAATAAAGTTCAGTGCTCCAATGTGGTTTTACATCAAGATACACCCTTACGTAACACACGGCTCAAGGAACGTATTCCAGTCCCTGCTATATATGAAACACCTGAATAGTGAGGAGGAGACGATAGTGAAGAAGGCTGTCCAGAGAAATGCATACTTCGCCCACACAGATCAACTTCTTCTTGGTATGTGTGCAGATGAGGACATGACTGTTAGAGAAAAAGCTGTCTCAATGATAAGAAAAATTAGAGAGGAGAATCAGCAAAAGGAAGAATGCACTGGCAGATCTGAAGAGGAGGAGGAAGATTCTGATGCTGCTGTTGACGAGAATTTGTTAAACTATACTGATGAGGAGGGTAAAGATGGAGATGGGAATGAGGATGTGCCTCCTGTAGTCAACATGAGAAAGGTGGTGACTCCGAAACTAAAGTGGCAAGCAAAAAACTATCATTCCATGATTAACTGGAGGAATGAACTCAAGACTGAGCCTCCTTACATTGCTTCTCTGTCAAATCTACAGGTTAATGACATTCTTGAGACACCATTAGTGGTGCCCAAGTGGCCAAACAGCACTCAGGCGGTCGAGAGAGGCATAAAAGTGATGACTGAAGCTTGCACTGAAGTGACGGGATACGAATCGAGAGATGGATATATTAGGCAAAGATTATTGTCTAGGAAAATGATGCCAAGGTTCCGCACAAAAAAGAATTTCAATATGAACTTGTAATGATTTTCTATACGGTGTACCTGTAAAATAACATGTGAATTAAATCGATGTCACCCATGTAAAATTTATCATTATCCTGGAAAACATTAAATGACACCTAATATTTGGTATACACTAAAAGTTGACAAAACGTCTTTCGCGATGCGGCAGGGTAAGTATGCATGAAATGGCATGAAATTTTGCACAGGTGTTTGTTACAGCCATACAAACGATGCCTGAAAAGTGCAGCCTGCAACTCAAATAAAAGTGTTTTTTCCCTGCCCCCTACTGTACATGTACTAAATGATTATGGTACTTAAATTGTTATGTCTATTGCAAATACAGATTGTTTATACTGGTATTCAAATAAATCACTATCTTACAAGAATCCCAGCAATGTAAGTTATATTCACCCAGGTCGTTTGGGTGACAAATTATGAGAAGAGCTTAGTCACTGTTAGGTAATAATAAATAAACACACAGGCAGGCCTTCAGCGCCAACTGTCACATCTTATCTCAAATAAATAAACAAACACCACACTCTGTCACCTCACCTCCCCCCCCATGCTCGCTGGCTACCTCCCTCCTTGTGTTCCCAGACAAAAGATTGGTGATAACTTTATTCTTTAAGGTGTTTATTTTATATAATATCTCAGACTAAAGTTAGGAAATTATAATTTGCATTGCTGGAATCCTTTGCAAGACAGCCAATAATTTGAATATAAACGTCATATAGTTTGCTCAAGATATAAAAATGTAGTACATTATTGTACAATACTGAGTAGTATATTTTATAATACAGTACAGTATAAAGTTTTCAACTGTATTTTTGGGTAGATTTACATAAATTTAATTTATTTTCATCCATTTACATGCACACACCGTACTAAAACAAATAAATGACCTTAGTGCAAAGCTGGAGTGTACATGTACTAATTTCATTACGGTACTAAAATTGCTATGTCTAGTGCAAATTAGAGCATTTTACTATTCAAATTAATCAGTGTCTTACAAGAATCCCAGCAATGTTAATTATATTCTCCCAGGTCATTTCATTGGCATTTTAAAATGGAAGAAGCATAGTAGGACTGTTAAATAAACACACAGAGACCTTCGGCTCAAACTGTCAAACATATCACCTCAACCTCCCCCCCCCCCGGCACCCCTCGCTGGCTGGCTGGCTCCGTCCCTCCCTCCCTCCCTCCCTCCCCCACCTGCTCAGCCGGGGGTTTATTTAGGCTTACAGTTTTTATCTTATATGATATCTCAGACTAAAGTTAGGAGATTATAATTTGCATTGCTGGAATCCTTGCAAGATAGCCAATGATTTGAATATAAACGTCATATATTTTCTAAGAGATAAAAATTGTTGCAGTGTACAGTTGTAGCGTACCGTATGTGGCCAGTTGTCAATTCTCTTTAGTTGTCTATTATCTCTTTGTATGGGCACACAAACGTACGTACATGTAGATACCTTCACTCAGGAATGAGGTTGGATAGAAACTCACGATGCGCTTCCTGTATATATATTGTTGTACAGCGCAGTGCTTAGGAGTGACTAGGTGAGGAGCTGAGAGAGATGTTGCTGGTCCAGTAGCTGAGTGTAGGATGTCCTCCTTGGGTTGTTGTTGTTGTTGTTGAGATTGTCGGACCACGTGATAAACACGACCTTGCCTATAAAACCCATTTGGTGGTGTAGCTTGGAGCTCCAAGACAGCCAGACGGGTTGGGATGGAGGTGGTCCCACCTGCAGATTGGAGATACTGCGGGTTGCAAATGCAAAACAGACCCCGATCAGTGGACCCAACACAGCAACCCCACTCTTGGACGTGGTCAGTTTCGGAGTGGCGCGCCCCCCAGACTGAGGTCCACCTTGCTGGGGAGAGGATGCTTTCCTTCACTCAGGTGGTGGGTGTCGTCGTTGGAGTGGGTGGTGAATATGGTCTGTGGGCCTTTCAGTTGGAGTGGCCGCTGGCATTGTTGTGTGTGTTTCTTGGGAGATTTGAGTTCTGTTTGGGGCATGACCTCATGATCAGGAGATAGTGTTCAAGTGGGGTTGGCTACTGGCTCTGACAGTGATTGCAATCCATGAGCATCATTTGATCTATGCCAAGACGCCTTACTAGTCATAGTCAGTAAGAAGGCGTGGCAGGTTTTGTCTTGGAGTTTTCTTGTCAGCAGAGTGGTTTCCACTTACATGACGCCAGGTGCCATTTGGCTGATTGGGAACCAGCGAACAGTGCATGAAGGCTCTTGCCTTTTTTGATGTGGAGCTTGCGCTTGATTTTCTGAGAATGATTCTTGATCTATTTGCACACTTGCTGGAACAGATGTGTACTTCTGACGTGCTGCCTTGGCTGCTTCGTCTGTAACGTCGTTCCTCGATCCTATGACTGGGAATCCAATTTGCCGGAACTGACTAGTCGGTTTTGGCTGAATTCCTGCTTAAGCTATGCGAGATCAGGGTGATGATCATGGACGTTAACCCTTGGTTGGCTATGTTACCTTGGCACCTGCTTAGCCGATTTCGAGTCCGTGTGAATTACCAGCGGACTTGTTGTGTTGTGTTACAGCGTGTTGTAGGGCCTTAGGTGCTGCAATTCTGTTTGTGAGGTGGAGCAAGTATTGAAAGTCTTTCCATTGGAGACGTAGGTGTAAGCCACTCCGGATCTATGATATTTTGGTGGCTCTGATAACATCAGCCGATGTCTCTTGATAGCTGTAACCGAGAGTTCTTTAGGAGTCCTCCTTATAGGTTGGCTTTACTATCGCTAGGTCCAGTGGTGGTGGCTGCGATGGAGGCTCCATGGTGGAGGAACAGCGTAACCATTGTCTCGTGTGTCTTGAACATTGACAGTCTTCTGCCCGGGTGTCAGGATGACCTCAACACTCGATGCGACCAGGTGGCCCTGCACTCATGGTGGTGGGAGGGAGAGCACTGATTCCAGATCTTTCCAGCAGCTACATTGTCCTGCTCTACAGATTTTGCAGCAGAGACCGGCTGTCACCTGCTTGACTAAATACTGCCAGGTGGTAGCTCGGTTTCCATTTTGCAGATTACAAATTCTGAATTTTATGGTGCTCCAAACGCCGGTCCTGAAACATTATTTTGGATGACTTCTCAACATTGTTGGTCTTCTCTCCGGTCAATGAGTGCTGGAGCACTGTAATCTCTGGCGATCTGATGGCAGCCGTGTAGTAGGCTTCGGCGGTTTGTATGCGGGTTTGCTGGTAGGCGACCTCATTATATTGGCTCTGCTCTTCGTCCTGTGCCTGAGATATTCGAGTTGCGGCGAAGGTGAGTTCTGAGTCTGAAACCAATTCCAAGACACTGGTGGGCGTTGGTCAGACTTCCACGGCGCGTTTGTATGGAGAACAACTTGTCTGGGCGTGGTGTCTGCATGCAGATAATATCGCTTTCGACTTAACTGGATTTATCTTAGAGTCAAGTCTGTTGCATATCCTCTTCTATAAGTTGGAGTGCGTGTTGCGTCAATAAGCTAGTCTATTTCGATCACTCTTACTATAAGCTGTAAGTCGTCTTATAGCACCAGGAGCTTGGCCATTTGTCTGAAGGAAGTTTGACTAGATTTTCCATCAGGACATTAGACAGCAGCTGGACTGAGGATACTTTCCTTAGGTTTCCGTTTTTCGTAGACCCTGCAACCAGTTTGCTCCACCGAAAGCGTACTAAAACACTTCTCTCTGTGTGAAGGTGGTTCATGGATCCACCTTGGCCTTCTTGACGCCTTTTAGCGAGCGTAGTTGTAATGGCAAAGAAGTTTTTTAAAGACAAGAAGGCTTTCTCAGGTCGAGAAGACCTGAAACTTCTGGTTTATTTGTCCACTGTGCCGATATCTCATGTTTGATGTTGTTACTTATAATGCAAGTGTTCTCAGTGTAGCAAAGATGTGAGAAATTATTGGGCTGCCCTTTCCACTTGAGTCGGTTGAGAGCCATTCTTTCTCCCGTCTTCCTTCTACGGCTGAAAGGAGAATGGGCCTCAGTTTGTCTGGGTTCTCTGGGCTTCAGAATGGGCTGTATATCTGTCTTCTTCCATTCGGTAGAATGCTGTGCTGTCCACGAAGCATTGATGGCTTGCAGCAGGCCTCGTGTGTCCTGGCTGCTTCTTACAGCATGACAAAAGCATGGAGATGGGGAGATTCCTGTGTCGGCTGGTGCTGTGTCATGCTTCATTTAGCGACTTCTGGAGTTCTTGCTGGTTGAATGGTCTGTCGGTATCATCTTCACTGTACACGAGCCTCCTTCGATCATCTGAAGTCTGACAGCCTGTCGCAGACGCCGTTATGTCTCCTCCGCCTGTCTCAGGAGGTTTTTCCGTTGCTGCTCGGTCAAGAGAACAATTTTGCAAGTCTCTCCGGCTTCCTCTTCTGGGTTGAGATGATGAGTTGTTTGGTGGTGGTGTTGCCTTCCCAGATACATGGTCTGGGCCCACATCTGCCAAGGGAGGGTATGCTCGTTCAGATTCAGACACCACTTGAACCAACTTACGTTTTTAATTTTCTTCCTTCTCTTCCTGGTATCATAACGACTTGCAGAATCATCTGTTTGTTGCCGTGGGATGTCTCCTGTATAGTTCTTGAACCATGTTCACTCTGTGGTTGAGTTCTTTCACCTGGGACAATGTTTTAAACCGTCATTACTTTCTGTCTTGATGTGGGTTTTTGTTTTTGGGATAGCCTCTTCCTGCCGCTGGGTGAAACGCCCTAGACCAATTGGTGATGGAAACATCTCATCCTTGGGTGCTGCATAAACCGGCTGTGATTTTTCGCGCCATAGCAGGTGTTTCTTGAAAAGTCCCCAGTCTGCCTTTTGAGTGTTATCTCCATCTCAGGGGAGAGTGGAGACGGAATTTGTTCACAACTGTACGTTGTTAGGGTGGCAGAAGTGGTCACTGGTCAGCGTTGGGTGTATCTGCCGGGGAGACCAGAAGGCTGCTGGTGCACTGTAGAGACGAAGGTTAAATCTAGCCTTCTCCCCTAGTGTGGTGGGCTCTCCGGTGTTCCAGAGGCAGATCTCAGGTGTCATGAAAAGGTGGTGTATAAGTGCTTGACCGTCTTCATTTGTATGGAGGCTTGCCAGCTTGGAAAGGATGATGTGCGTTAGAAATCCCCTCTATAGGTGTAAAGCGTGATCAACAGCTGACAAATAATTAAATAACCTCAGTAGACCTTAGGTTCTTGAATCTTAGCAGGCAGTTGTTTCCGTTCTTGGAGGAGTTACTTTGACGGCCTGTATATCGTCTTTCCCCACATGAAATTGCTCGTGATGACATCAGCGGAGGGTGTCTTAACCGGCAAAGATCATACATCTCTTGTTGACGCCTGCGTGAAATGCCCTCTCATATGTCTTGTAACCGCTGAATTTAAACAGTGGTGTTCTTAGCAAAGTGTTTCTTGTAGGAGTACAGATGTCAAGCTTGTCCTTGGCTGCACTGCTTCTTTAGGAGGTGTTTCTTGTTTTGATGCCCTGGGCATTCCATGTAAAAGGATGTTCAGGGTGCTGATGTTACTGTTTCATCAGGGACTTCTGGTGGTTCTCGATGGAATGTCAAGCTCGATTCAACTGGATCAGGTTCCTTATCCTTGTGTTCTGTGGTTTTTTGCCTTCTGGGCCGTGGTTCCCGGTTCGAGGGGGTTAAGTATCAGTTTCTTTCTGGGAGCTGTCAGTATCCTTTGGGTTCCTCTGGTGGCCTTCTTCAGTGTGGTACCTCGGCTGTCTAACTCGTGTGCAGACCAGCATGCTTCCTGCACTGAGTGGCTGGAGCTGTAACTGACTTGCCCAGAACAGCTCCCCATGAGTATTTGGAGCTGTGTGGGTTGGATCTTGCTGGCCCAGTAGTCCGGCTGGGCCCTCCGAGGTTGTCCAGTACCTTGGCTGGGTCTGATGCATCCTCATTCCTTCTGGTGCCTTGGTGTGTGCTTCTTTGTCTTGCTCGTGGTTGTCGTTGTCTGCTGTGGGTGGCTGGTGTGGCTGTAGTGAGGGCCAGAGCTAGGCTGCACTTTGGGTGTTGACTGGTTGAGGAGGTTATCTTTGTTGTTTTGGCCTTTGGGTTCCCCACACGAAAGGAGTGCCAGGTGGGAGCTGAGTGTGTAGGCAGTGGGGCCGGTCTTGCTGCTGGTGGTCGGTTTGCCTGGGACCCTCTTTGTTCTCTCAGGTCCAGAGTTCCAGGCGTGGTGTTCTTACAGTTGGCACACTTGGGGCAATTTTTTCCCATTTTCAGCTTGGTGAGCAGGAGTGTGTGCCGTGCTTCTGTACGCAGACTGCGCAGATTTCCTTATACGTGCACCTTGTCTGATGGTACCCGTATTTGCATCTGAAGCACCGCAGGCTCTAGGACAGGGCCTCATAATGAATCCCCAGGTTTTAGGGTCTATGGTGCTGGGGGTGAGCCGTAGTCACGTTATGAGCACTTGTTTCATGGTGGCCGTCTTGTCAGACAGAACATCTCTCTCGGCTTTAGGATCTTCGTTGGTTCTCAGGGTTCAGGAGTGTAGTTCCTTTGGGTACCGGAGGACTACCGACTCATCAGTTCTGGGCAGGGTCTAGCTTGGTTGAAATAATGGTGGTGGTGTTTTTGCGAGTAAGTGTAAGGGGGTGGTGGCGGGTTCTTGTCTTTGGGGTGAACGATCATCTCCCCCTTTAGGTTAGGCCGCACTGAGGCTTAGCCAGAGGATTTGGCTTTTCCATCTCTTTCTTGACGGCGGCATATATTTGTTTTGCGTCCGTTTTCTCGTGATCCGGAGATTTTGTAGTGTCGTTGGAAGTGGAGCTGGTGGTGGTGATGGGTGCCTTTGGGGCTGCTTGACGGCATTCGTTTCCCGAAAAAACCGTCAGCGTTCTTGTTTCTACCTTCGATCAGTTGTCCTCAGTAGCGTGGTGGTGGTAGTGGTAGTGGAGGTGGTGGTGGTGGTGGTGGTGGAGGTGGTGGTATTGGAATTGGTGGTGGTGGTGGAGTTGTTGGAGGTGGTGGCGGTGTTCCCTGCTTTTCAGGGCTTCATTGAAGAAGTAGCGTAACTGGTCTGCTTTCTCTGTGCAGAAGCCTGTCGTGGTTCAGGGTCGTCAGGTTGGCAGTTCGGGCAGGAGTCGCGGTTAGGAGGGCGTACGCGCTCCACCAACCAGTTTTTTTTTTTTTTTTTTTTAGATCCTACCTATTCCGGTTAGAGTAAAATGCAGAAGATTACAGCACTCCCCACTGGCTGATGGTCGTAGAGTGGTTCCTGAGCTTCTCTCCCAGGCCCCCGTTGGTGACCTACTTCCTGATGTATGTGACTGCTCACTTATAGACGAGCTAAGTGTGCCTGTTGGGAGATAAGTTGCTACCCTCTTTCCAGGTGGACCCGCGATCACGGTTTCCTGAAGACTCAGCTGGGATGGGTTTTGCTCCAACCCCCCTTTCTGTTCTGATACCTGGGAGGTGAACAGTTACAGAGGACGCGGGACGAATACACTTTTTGAGGTGCAGGTCCCTGAGCCAGAGCTTGAAAAAGGAAAAATAGTAGAGGAAAGAGCTCAAACCACGCCGGGAATATCGCGCTATAACTGCTCCAGCTGGGTGTAGTCCTCACCACCAGTGGGGAGGGGCAAGCTAATGCTCGATAAACCAAAGAACGCTCGTGAGTTGTTGGCAGACGGTAGCCGTGGTGGTCGGTCAGGAAGATGTAACAATGGTACAAAGGGAGAGGCAGTCTTCACGGTTCCGGGTCAGCAATATAGCAAGTAAATTTAAAATATCTCGTCCCGAAAAGGATGGTACCTATGCCTACCTTGAGCGACATATTGCGATCCTTAGGCAAGGATAATGCAGT
>NW_024732857.1:0-50212 GCF_018991925.1 Homarus americanus
CTAGCATCTTCTATAGAGTCTAAGCTATTTTTCAGAACCATTCCATTGTGATTTTGAGAACCTCTACTGCCAAGATTGATGTGCCAAGCGTTCAAATCACCAATTAGTAAACAATCATCAGCAAAAATAATGTCCGGCAGATCATCAATGAATCCGCATGCACATAAGCATTAATAGTGAACAGTGTAGCATCTTGAAGCGTAATACTAACACACAAATACTCGGTACCGTTTATTTTTTGAGCGGAATGATGTGATGCTGGAATGTCATCTTTGATATAAGTCGTCACACCTCTACAATTTAGTCAGATCAGCTGGTAATTCAAAACTTTGATAACCTCTTAGTTGCAATGATATTCCATTTGTCTCAACCTCTTGCAAAGCTATGACATCAATACTACTAGAATGAACATATGCATGAAGATCCGTTAGCCTTTTTTTCAAACTATTAACATTCCAGGAAATTAAGCTGACATTATGATACATTAGAATAAATTTCCCCCCTCATATTCTTCACCGAAATAAGAACATTCTTTTTGACGTCGTTCCTTGTATTTTCCATTTATTCCAAAACAGAGTCAAGAATGTTCGTCAGGTCACCAAGCATTTCCTTGTTTACAACATTCTCTTTAGAAACCGAACCAACTCTATTTCCTAACTCACTATGATTACTATTTTGCTCTAGATTGCTATCCACAATATTTGATTCCATCTCTACTAATGTTTCATTTTCTTTTGAACTATCTTTATTAACAAGAGCAACATCACTATATGGCACAAGATTCACCAAGCATTTCTTGATATCCAATACTGCTTGTTTGAGCTCACCAATCTCCTTACAGAGTTCTACTAGAATGTTAGGGGCTGTAAGGTTATTGTCCCCGTTACCTATGTCCTTCTGTGCTGCTGCATTTCGTGTTTCCATACGCTTTTCCCACACATTTACAGCACTTGGTGTCCCTGCAACATCGCTCCTTACAGCATCACCTTTATCCTCTTCATTAGTGGACTGAGCTCGTGATTGCAATTGCTGAACTTTCGGTTTTTTAGGACACACCCACGAGCTGGCATTGTGAACCCCCCCCCCGCAATTACAGCATTTTGGTGTAATTTTCTTCTTTGCCTTAATTTTATCTCCACATACCTTAGATTCAAGCATTTTTCCACAGAATCTACACCGAAAATCATTATGGCATTTCCACGCCATATGCCCCCACTTGTAACACTTATAACATATTACTGGAGATTCGTTGTAGACAGCAACCCGTTTATATCCCACACATCTCACAAAGACCTTCTCTGGCGCTGGACCTTTGATTAGCGCAATTAGCTGTGGCATAGGTACTAGTTCTCCATCAATTTTAATTACACGTCTCTTGGCCCCAAAAAATCTATCGTTAGCCAACACATCCACGGGGTCGAGGTAAACAGGATAATCAAAAAGAATGATCTTCATACATTTCCCAATGGACTCCACAGGCTTTTCCATCACTACATTCTCAAATCCTTCTGTAGTTAAATATCTAACTGCTGCCTCATCCTTCATAGTTATATAAGGAATATGTTTACCTTCTTTAAAGAGCACTTGATGGCACTTAGCGAGTCTAACTGACCACTTTACCTCATCATGAAAATCCAGGCCATTATTCTTGGGGAAGTAAAGACGTGGCCTCCTTGATGAGTTGCTGCAGTCTACAGCATCAATGGGGTTTAAACTCGTACTGATCATGGTTGAAGAATGACTCACACCATCAATTTTCTTTCTCTTATCCACCAAGAGGGAAATATTATCTTCACTACTTGTACCTTCTCTATTCCTCCTTTTATTCTTCTTTTCGTATTAACAACTTTAAACGGCTCTTGTTCTTCACATTCACTGCTGCTGGACAGCTCCAAATCCGACAACAGTCCTCCTGCAGTACCCTGGGCTACATTGCTGTGTCTGCTGTATCCACCACCCAATTCAGGAATTTAATAAGCGACCTGCTCGCTGAAGCTCTTCCGTCAGCCATAACAGTTCGTGTCCAACCAGGGAGGCGTAGGAGAGCGCCCTCACTACACTAGTACAGCTTCACTACACTAGTACATCTTCACTACACTAGTACATCTTCACTACACTAGTACATCTTCACTACACTAGTACATCTTCACTACACTAGTACATCTTCACTACACTAGTACATCTTCACTACAACAATAGTACATCTTCACTACACTATTTCATGTTCACTACAACACTAGTACATCTTCACTACACTAGTACATCTTCACTACAACACTAGTACATCTTCACTAAACTAGTACATCTTCACTACAACACTAGTACATCTTCACTACATTAGTACATCTTCACTACACTAGTATATCTTCACTACACTATTTCATGTTCACTACAACACTAGTACATCTTCACTACACTAGTACATGTTCACTACACTAGTACATGTTCACTACAACACTAGTACATCTTCACTACACTCGTACATCTTCACTACAACACTAGTACATCTTCACTACACTAGTACATGTTCACTACACTAGTACATCTTCACTACACTCGTACATCTTCACTACAACACTAGTACATCTTCACTACACTCGTACATCTTCACTACAACACTAGTACATCTTCACTACACTAGTACATCTTCACTACAACACTAGTACATCTTCACTACACTCGTACATCTTCACTACAACACTAGTACATCTTCACTACACTAGTACATGTTCACTACACTAGTACATCTTCACTACACTCGTACATCTTCACTACAACACTAGTACATAACTACACTAGTACACTAGTACATCTCACTACACTCGTACATCTTCACTACAACACTAGTACATCTTCACTACACTCGTACATCTTCACTACAACACTAGTACATCTTCACTACACTAGTACATCTTCACTACACTAGTACATCTTCACTACACTAGTACATCTTCACTACACTAGTACATCTTCACTACACTAGTACATCATCACTACACTAGTACATCTTCACTACACTAGTACATCTTCACTACACTAGTACATCTTCACTACACTAGTACATCTTCACTACACTAGTACATATTCACTACAACAATAGTACATCTTCACTACACTATTTCATGTTCACTACAACACTAGTACATCTTCACTACACTAGTACATCTTCACTACAACACTAGTACATCTTCACTAAACTAGTACATCTTCACTACAACACTAGTACATCTTCACTACATTAGTACATCTTCACTACACTATTTCATGTTCACTACAACACTAGTACATCTTCACTACACTAGTACATGTTCACTACACTAGTACATGTTCACTATAACACTAGTACATCTTCACTACACTCGTACATCTTCACTACAACACTAGTACATCTTCACTACACTAGTACATGTTCACTACACTAGTACATCTTCACTACAACACTATTACATCTTCACTACAACACTAGTACATGTTCACTACACTAGTACATCTTCACTGCACTAGTACATGTTCACTACACTAGTACATCTTCACTACTCTCGTACATCTTCACTACACTAGTACATCTTCACTACACTAGTATTTCATGTCCTCAATATTAATTCAAATATTGTAAAATTCCAACCATATTAGTTTAAAACTGAACCAAGTCCGGAATTTTGAAATTGACCTCACCAGACATTACAAAGAAACCAACCATCACCATCATGCGCTTTGCAATTGTTGAAGGTAAGGGTCAAGATGCCTTATTGGTGTTCATACCCAATAATCACCTGGAGTGGCTTAACCCCAGGGTGATCCTTGAATACGACCCCACCATGGACGCTGAGGAGTACCCACCTAAGGCTGTGATTTG
Organism: Homarus americanus; assembly: GCF_018991925.1. Lineage (NCBI taxonomy): Eukaryota > Metazoa > Arthropoda > Malacostraca > Decapoda > Nephropidae > Homarus > Homarus americanus. The sequence continues at coordinate 3,857 of NW_024732857.1, forward strand.
GGTCCCTGATCAGTTCATCATCTCTGTTAATTTGGAGATGGTGTCCTCCAGACCACAGACCATAACCCACATGCTACCACCAGCTACACCCTGCCGGGAACCTCACAGGCGCCACGAGGACCACAGGCATGAGGACCACAGGCGCCACGAGGAGCAACAGTTCCACAGGCGCCACGAGGAGCAACAGTTCCACAGGCGCCACGAGGAGCAGCGGTTCCACAAGCGCCGTGACGAGCGGTTCTATGAAGAGCGGCGGTTCCGCGAAGAGCCGCGATTCCAAGGCCTCTGTCACAACTGCTCAGAGCTACGATGCCGCAGTCGTCAGGCACCGCGGTTCCACGACCATTACTGATACAATTGATGATCAGTCGCGTCAACCCAAATATAATAAATTGTAAAACATTAATAAAATTTTGTTTTTGTTTAATTGTTTTCTTTGTTCTTTATTACATTTTATGGAACAAGTACTGATTTATTTGATTATATTCACACGAATATTATTTTTTAAATTGTTTTACTTGAAAAAAACAAATTCCAATTAGAGTACAATGATGACTGTGGTGTAGTGAAGAAAAATGATAGCATTCCACACGTCTTGGTGGAAACTCTTCAGGTGATCCAAAAATATAAAAGGTTTAAAATATCATAAAATAGAGTATTTTTAATTTCTTAATGCAAATAAAATCTAAATAAAAGATAAAATTAAACAATAAAAAAGGAATTTAAAAGCCAATTTATGTAACTTGGAGAATGCTTCTCTCTCACCTTCTCTCTAACCTCTCTCTCACCTCTCTAACCTTCTCTCTCTCTCTCACCTTGTCTCTCACCTTCCCTCTCTGTTAACTATTTTTTTGCACTAAATGGAGAAAATTAAATATTTTTTCATATTCAAACATTTATGATTTTTTCTTTTCTTTTCTTGTGAAAACAAATAGACTCTTTCAACTTATTTTGTGCTGCAATGTCAGGTCTGTGATACTGTGTTTTGTACACTCATACTTATTGGAGAATTTTAATTGCTTATGGAGGAGTGTACAACGTCAGGCATGTCATTTATGAAACAAACAACAACAGGCCCAATACACTGCTTGGGGTCATGTAGAAAATCTTCTATCCACGCTAGGACATTTCCCCGAATTCCGTACCCTTCCAGTTTGATTGTTAGCCTTTCGTGGGGTACACTGTCGAAAGCCTTGGCAAAATCTATGTAAATATTGTCTATATTACCAGCCTGTTCCAGAATATGGGTCCAAATATCCAATACCTTGAGCAATTGTGTTAAGCAGGAGCGCCCCTGCATAAAACCGTGATGGCAATCCTTTACAAGGTTGTTTCGTATTAGATGTTCCATCGCAGCATCTCTGATAATACTCTCAAGTACTTTACATACAGTAGTACCCCGATTTACGCGGTTAATTGAACCCACGGGGTACCGCATAAAGTGAACAACAGAACATATGGGATTAATTCCAATAGAGATTGGCCCGACCCCCAAACTCCACTTTTTCCGACACAATACCTATGTTGTATTAAAAATAACATCTTAATTTTATGATGGTATGCACACACAATTAATATTTAAGAGAAATACAGTCGTCAGGTTAATGTCCATTCAAATAATGGACTCAAATCTACCCTCCCCCTCCCTCTTCCCAGCTCACTAGCTCCTACCTCTCTGAGAAATGTTTGGGTGAAAACACTAGATTTTAACGTTTGGTAATAAATAATACCTCAGACTAAAGTTAGGATAATATAATTGACATTTCTGGATTCCTTGCAGGTCAGGGAATATTTTGAATGTAAACTTCATATATTTTGCACAAAAGATAAAATATTTGCTTTGTGTAAACCAAATTATTACATTAGCTCTAAAATTTGTATGTCTAATTTAAGAATTCCAACAATGTAAATTATATTCTGGCTGGGTAATTTGTATGAATTTTATGAGCTAAATAAAAAAAAAAATATACTTCACCACGTATATGAGTAGATGCACTGCGGAAAGTGAAAGTCCGGTTCTGGCGAGGTACCGCGTAAATGAGAAATCGCGGAAAGTGAAACCGTGTAAAGCGGGGCAATACTGTAGTTATAATCAGGAATTTATAAATACAAATACATATTATATCCTTATAGACCATAATTAAGAGGAATAGGATATCATTATTCACACCTCCTTGAATATTATTAACTCTGGATATAGTAAAGCATAGACAGTGACTGAGTTCACCACATTCCAAAATATCCAAATACTTTTCAGAGCTAAATCTTCCTTTAATCTGAGTTAGTTCACCCATGATGCTGTCTGTGTTTAACAAGCCCCAAACATTGACTGTCACATGATTCGCTTCTTGCCACCTTGTTGATGTTGTGACGTTGATAACCTGGTGTTTGGCCGCCACAGTGGAGAGGACCCTGGGTGGTGGATGCTAAGGTCATCTCATCTAAGATCACCTGACCCCAAAAGTCTGTCTTCACCCTCGTATTGCCGGTAAACTGGAGGCTAGTAGTACGATGGCGATCTAACCTTTCCTTAATTGCCTGAGTCCTGTGGTGTATCCCGGCCTCATGTAACCTCCTTCTCACAGTTCCTGCAGAAACGTCAACTTGAAGCTGTTTTTAATGGTGACTGTTATGGGAGGCTGTGTCGCCATGAGTCTTTCATCGTCCGCTGGGGTAGTCTTTCTCGGTCCACCAGACTTAGGTTGGGTTAGGAGGATTACACTTCCCTCCCTCCCTGCCACCTTCTCTCCCTCTCCTTCCTTCTCCCTCCCCACCACCTCCTCCCTCTCCTCCACCACCACCTCCTCCTCCTTCTCCCTCCCCACCACCTCATTATAAACCTTGATGACAGCTCTTGTTATCATTTATAAACAAATATTGACTAAAACAACCAATAGGAAACAACCTTATCACTCAGTTCCCGAGAGTGCCACAGTGCCACGTGAGAGTGCCAAGGTGCCACATGAGTTAGGAACGTTTGGTAGGGAGTAACACTACACCTGGAGGCAAAGACATTAAATAATTATCATACATAGAAAATCTAAAATGAAATACAGTTCAGTAAAAGTAATCAATAATGAATAAAGTGTTACTGTGCACTCACCTTTAATGTAGTCAGCTGAATGCACACGGGGCCTCAATAATTTGTTAATTAAACATGGAGACTACATTAATTGGCTGAAGCAGAGCAGGAGACAGGGCTGGGTGGGTAATCAATGCTGCTTTCTTCAGATAGGTTAATGTACTTGTTGGTTGAAGGTATTGGATCATCTTGAGGGAGTGAAGAGGCAGCAGTGGGGGACTTCTTAAAGTATTTGTCCAATTTAGACTGCACAGTTTGCCTTTTCTTTTCATTGTAAATCTCCCTGTAGCAAGCAAGTGCATCTTGGATAAATCTGTCAACTTTAGCAAAACGCTAAACATTTTGATCCATTTCTTCAAAAATTTTCATCCCCTTATTAATAGTAACAAATGCCTCTGTCATTTGTTTCACTGAAACCTTTTTTGGGAGTGCAGATTCTTCTTCTACATTTGACTCTCTTCTTCCTCTGCAATTTTCTGTGCCTCCAGTTCAATAAGATCCTCGTTACTTAGCTCTTCTGCTACACTACAATTTCGGGGGTGCTGGTGGTAGAGTGGTACCGCTCTTGCCTTCGCAAGCGAGATGTCACGGGTTCGATTCCCGGGCCGGTGGAAGTTGTTTGGACATACTTCCTAGCCCCCATTAGTCCCTGTTCACCTAGCAGCACAGTAGGTACCTGCTGTAAATCGAAAGTTGCGAATTCGTATTCAGGGACAAGTTGTTGGAGCTTCCAATAACTTGATGACATAAAATCATTGACTCTCCAGGCGTCTATGCCCTTGACTCTTCAGGCTTCTACGCCCTTAACTCATGAGACATAAAGGCAAGCATGAACTTAGCATGCTTCCCTGTTGGGCACTGTAAACGCTTCTGCGCTTCACCTTGCACAAGGCTGTAGGGGAGTGCCCAATAAATAATAGCAAAAAAAAATTATAAATTTCTAACTTAAGCTGTTTACCCAACTCCACCATCTTGTTACTAATCTCAGAAATTACTTCATCTTCATTAAATCCTTTGAAACTGTTCACATATCTTTTCAGGACTTCTTCCATATTCCATTCATGCACTGACCTGTAACCTCATCCCATGCTGTTCTTTATACATTTCAAAATGTTGTAGTCCTTCCAAAACTCTCTGAGCGGTTTCTCACCTTCAGTAGGAGCAACAGCCTGAGGGAAGGTCGTACGTAAATAATACGCTTTAAAAGCAGCAATAGCACTTTGATCCATGGGTTGGTTGACAGAAGTGTTAGGTGGAAGGTAGACTACCTTAACATCAGGGTGCAGGGTGTCCCGGAGCATTATCTAAAATTTATAAAATCTTGAACGTAACCCCTTGTTGCAGACAATACTCCTTGGCTCGTGGAATGAAACAACTCAGGAACCAATCCTCAAACAGTACTAGGGTCATCCAGGTCTTCTTATTCCTGCGATAAAACACTGGCAGTGTGTGCTTGCTGACATGTTTAAAAGCTCTGGGGTTCTCTGAATGATAGATCATGAAGGGTTTTACCTTGAAACCAGCTACATTCCCCCCCAACAGAAGTGTAATTCGGTCCTTGAATGTCTTGAATCCTGGCATGGATTTCGCCTCTTTGTGGATGTATGTCCGTTCTGGCATGCGCTTCCAGAATAATCCAGTTTCATCCACATTAAATATTTGCTCAGACAAATAATTTCCCTCCACGATGACACGATCTAGCTCCTCCTTAACAGCTTCGGCAGCACCCACATCAGCACTTGCTGCCTCTCCAAGACAACCTTGTCTTTTATTAGTTATTAAAGTTCCCTTTATAGGTGCTGATCCTTTCACTACTTCACAAATTCGTTCTTTGTCCTTCAAAATGTTGATATGGTTGAGTGAGAGAAGCCAAGGTCGCGTGAAATGGTTGATACCGTTTTTCCATTTTCATATTGTATTATTATTTTCATTTTCATCTCAAAAGTAATTGACAGTTTCCTCTTCTTCTTAGCACCACCAGAACTCTCACTTTACACTTGCCAGTCATTTTAAAGGGAATTACAGTGAACCCTCACTTTACGCGGTCAATTGAACCCACAGAGGCCCGCGTAAAGCGAGAAACGCGTTAAGTGAACAACATAACATATGGGATTAAATGAAATAGAGACCGGCTGACCCCCAAACTCCACTATTTCCGACACAATACCTATGTTCTAGTAAAAATAACATCTTAATTTTATGATGGTACATGCACACAATTAATACTTAAGAGAAATAGAGAAATACAGTCGCAAAGTTAATGTTCATTCAAATAATGGACTCAACTCCCTCCCCCTCTTCTCACACTCCTGGCTCTTCCCTCTCTGAAAAATGTTTGGGGGAAAACCACTAGATTTTAAGGTATAGTAATAAATAATACCTCAAACTAAAGTTAGGATAATATAATTGACATTGCTGGATTCCTTGTAAGACCAGGAATATTTTGAATATAAATGTCATATATTTTGCACAAAAGATAACATATTTACTCAGAGTAAACAAAATACTTAAAGTAGATCTAAAATTTGTATGTCTAATGCAAAATCTATGATGTTTATATTCAAAATGATCATCAAATTGTAAGAATTCCAGCAATGTAAATTATATTCTGGCCGGGTAATTTGTATGAATTTTATGAGCTAAAACAAATATCTTCAGTTAATAAAAAAAAAATATTCTTCACGACACTATCTGTCAATCAAAGTACCCCACCTTGCCTCCTTCCCTCTTCCAACCTCGCCAGATGGTCGGTCGGTCCCTCCCTCCCCCCACCAACCTTCCCTACCAGAGAAATGTGTGGGAGAAACCAGAATTTTTACCTTTTTAGTAATAAATAATACCTCAGACTAAAGTTAGGATAATATAATTGACATTGCTGGATTCCTTGTAAGACCAGGAATATTTTTTAATATAAATGTCATATATTTTGCACAAAAGATAACATATTTACTCAGAGTAAACAAAATACTTAAAGTAGATCTAAAATTTGTATGTCTAATGCAAAATCTATGATGTTTATATTCAAAATGATCATCAAATTGTAAGAATTCCAGCAATGTAAATTATATTCTGGCCCGGTAATTTGTATGAATTTTATGAGCTAAAACAAATATCTTCAATAAATAAACAAAATATACTTACCGAAATACTATCTGTCAATCAAAATACCCCACCTCCCCCCCTCTTCCCACCTGCTCCCTGGGTCCCTCCCTACCCCTCACCCCCACCTTCCCTCCCTACCAGAGAAATGATTGGGTTATAACAGTATATTTACATTTTTAGTAATAAATAATACCTCAGACTAAACTTAGGATAATATAATTGACATTGCTGGATTCCTTGCAAGACCAGAAATATTTTGAATATACACTTCATATATTTTGCACAAAAGATAATATTTGCTCTGAGTAAACAGAATACTTGCATTAGATCTAAAATTTGTATGTCTAATGCAAAATCTATGATGCTTATATTCAAAATGATCATCAAATTGTAAGAATTCCAGCAATGTAAATTATATTCTGGCCTGATAATTTGTATGAATTTTATGAGCTAAATAAAAAAATTATACTTCACCCGCGTATATGAGTAGATGCACAGCGTAAAGTGGGAATTCTGGTTCTGGCAGGGTACGGCGTAAATGTAGAAATGCATAAAGTGAACCCGCGTAAAGCGAGGGTTCACTGTATAAACAAAAATATTGTCAGTACACAGCGCGATCACTACCAACGACGGCCAAACACCAACTGAGGCACCGGGGAGGGAGGGAGTGAGGAGGAGATCATGGTGGCGTCTGTTTGTCATGTGTTTGATTTTATTTATCGGTTTTGGTTTAGTTTTAATATTATTTTTTGGATCATGAGGCTGAGTTAGTTTTTTTATTGAATATCTTATATGTCTGTCTGTCTGTCTGTCTGTCTGTCTTGTGCTGCAGTTTTATGGAGGAGTTAAATTGTTATTGTATTTTCGTATTAAAGCATTCTAACCGAACCTAACCTAACCTAACCTAACCTAATCTATCCTAACCTAACCTAACCTAACCTAACCTAACCTAACCTAATCAAGTATAATATATCCTAAGCTAGCCTAACAAAGCCTGATCTATCTTAATCTAAACTACCCTAACTTAATCTAACCCAACTTAACCTAATCCAACCTTCCAAATAGCATTAGAGTGTTTGATCATCAGGTGAGATAAACAGCCTGAGTGACTGATCTTCAGTGTGTGTGTGTGTGTGTGTGTGTGTGTGTGTATTTATAAACTCACTTAAGGTAACAATATGTTCTCATTACCTGCAGGAACACTTATGCAAGTATTATGTTTTCCGTCTGTATTTCTGTCTCTGCGTCCCTCTATACGTCCGTTTATGCAGCTGTCTGTGCTTCCGTTTGTGTCTCCGTCAGTGGATCTGTCTGTGCGTTCCTCGATGGGTCTGTATGTCCGTGTGGCATTTGTAAACACGGTAATACGAGAAGGACTGTTTTGGCGAGGCAAGGAACTCTATTGTAGCGAGGTAGAGAACTGTTATGGCGAAATAGGGAGCTGTAATGGCGAGGCGAGGAACTGTTGTGGTGAGGCGAGTTATTCTGTTGTGTCGAGGTAAAGAAATGGTTGTGGCGAGGCGGGAAATTTTGTTTTGGCGAGGTAAGGGACTGTTGTAGCGAGGATGGGGACTGTTATGGCGAGGCAGGGGACTGTTATGGCGAGGCGAGGATGATGCTGTGGCGAGGCGGAGGAATTTGCCAACCTGAAATTAGAACGAGTCTGACAGGTAAGACACATAACGTGTTACCTGAGACAAATATTTTTATTCTCAGATTATTAATTCAATTCCTTCAGTATCTTTATCGGTAATAACAATATAAGTCTGATTTGGCCGGAATTAGGTTTGGTTAGGTTAGGTCAGATTAGGTTAGGTTTGGATGGGTATATCTCGAGGGTGAATCCAGGGGAGTACATTTTAAGTGTATTAACCTGTACTAGTTAACCATATGACCACCTTTAGTAAATTAAGTGTATACATGTTTCAATACAATATATATGTAATATTCAGAAATTTCAGAGTAATTTCAAATACCCCGCCATGAGTGATACTGAGCGTTCAAGGTCATCTGAGGGGAGGGAGCGCTGCCTGCTCGTAGCGAGAGACTGCGGAACTAGGCCTATATGATATTAAATGTAATTTACCGAATTAATAATGATGCGATTCATGAAGTTAAGGGACTATTATTGAATTTGAAATTATTATAGATCGTTTAGCAGTCTGAATAATGTTACGGGTGTCCCAAGGAGTTATTAGTTAGGCGGAAAATATATCACGTAGGCCCAAGCTAGCGCCTTGGGGAGACGCGACGCTGGCTAGGCCCAGTCCCGGAGAGCATTCACACAGACAAGACGTTCCGCGCGTCCATCAGAAATAGTCACGTGGCCTAGTCACCTGTGCTGCGCTATTGCAGTATAACAAGTAAGTCTCATTCGATCTCAGACAGGGTTAGATAGGGCAGTGATAAAGTAAACTAGAGCTAACAGTGAGTTCATTTCAGGGTTTCCGTCAGAACCCACTTGATTGGAGTTGACCGGAGTTGACTTGACTGCGAGAGATTGACTGCCGTTGATGATTGAGGGTGGCGATTGTCGCCATTGGACCGATCAGTGTAGGCCTGTCACTGTTTAGCGGGGTAGCAAAGGATCTCTTGAGTGAACGAGTGCTCCCGACAACTAAAACGACACGGGACCAGCATCGGCAGTGGGTGATCAGTTCTTACCACTCCGGTGCACAACACCACGTGTCCTCGGTCAGCTAGTGAAACCCTCTTGCTAACGGGAAGCTAAAGTTTCTCTCAACTGCACAAGGTCTGATTGGCTCACTCTCTTCCTGCCCATGGACGCACTGGGAGTACACTGAGGCTATCTGAGTATATTAATGGTCACACACTGAGACCGTGAGTCTAGGACTCTAGGAGATACCTAGAGGAACATTTTATCTTCATTATTACGGGTGTAGTTAACACCACTCCTCAGACTGATATTATCTTGACGTGTGTAGTTAATATTTCTTAAATAATTTTGATAATATTGTTTTGAATGTTTGTGCCATTAAGTGGAACCAGAGTGATACTGTGATTGATTCTTTTAATGCATCTGATTGTTCTTCATAATTCTGATCTCAGGTATAACCTTGTTCCCCAGAGTAGTGGTTAAGTTAGGTTAGGAAGTGTGCATCTGTTGGGGTGCTATAATTTTGTTGAGTGCCCTTAAGGCCTATTCATTGTAGAGTATTTAATTTCTTAAATTTTATTACCATTTCCTCAGTGACTGATATTATCTTGTTGAGTGCCCTTAAGGCCTATTCATTGTAGAGTATTTAATTTCTTAAATTTTATTACCATTTCCTCAGTGACTGATATTATCTTGCTGAAAGCCCTTAAGGCCTATTCATTGTAGAGTATTTAATTTCTTATCTTTTATTACCATTCCTCAGTGACTGATATTATTTTGTTGAAGACCCTTAAGGCCTATTCATTGTGGAGTATTTAATTTCTTATTTTTTAGTACCATTTCCTAAGTGACTGATATTATTTTGTGAAAGCCTTAAGGCCTGTTCATGTGGGCGAGCAACATTTCTTAATACTTCAAATTTATTGTTGCCTGTGTTTCTAATAATTTCTATGTCATGTATAACTTTTATTCCCCAGAGTAGTGTTTAAAGTTTAAGTTAAGAGGTGCGCATATTGGTGTACCATTATTTGATTGTGTTTGTAGTGTTGGAGGGAATATAAGTGTCTAAATTTTACAGTGTGTCTCATTCATCCCAGTCACAGACGCTATCCTTCCACGGGTCACGGACAGTTCATTTTGTGTAGTAGATTTAAGTGTTCTTGTGCTGGTTCGGGATTTTTCTCAAAGGGGCGCTTCCACTGCCTTTACCATCTATTAAATTTTAATAAACCCCAAGTCAAGTGAGAAATTAAAGTCCAGCAAATTCCGACCGGTTACAAATGGTAGCAGAGCGTAGTTATTTTTATTTCGTGACTGATAGTTCTGTGGTTGGGATAATGAGCGTAATCATGGAGTGGATGGAAACGGTAGAGAGTGTGACCTCAACTCTACTCATGCTCGCCATGGGAATGGGTTTGTTGTGGTTGACGGTGCGGGGTTACTCGGAGAAAAGGAGAGACAGCCCGGGGTTGGTGCAGTTGAGAGAGGAGTTCGTGGAACGTATTGGGAAGCTAGAGGGGAAAATCCGGGGAGAGTACCAGGAACGATTGGAACAGTTAGAAGGGAAGATCAATGGGGAATGTCAGGCATGGGCGAACCAAATCAGGGGGGAGTATGGAGTATATGTACAACAGTTAAGGGGGGAGTACCACACACAATTGCAACAGTTAGAGACGGAACACCAACAACAACTAGCTCTGTTGGGGGATGCACTAGATAGGGTAAAGACACAGTATAAAATACAGCACGATGAGACGATGTGGGAGATGAGGAGACACAATAGTAGAGAGGGAACTAGTCTCGGGGCCGGGTTGACCATGTCTAAGTTCGACGGTAGGCCAGGAATAGAGGTAGGAAAGTGGTTAAGAGAGGTTGACCGAACCCTCAAGCTGCTAGACGGAGACGAAGTCCGTCGAATCCAGTTCGTAATAAGGCATCTTGCGGGGCCTGCGGCAGATCGCGTATACAATGCACGCAGAGACTGGGAAACCGTAGATGAATTAACTTGTTATTTGAAGCAGCAATACGGCGGGCAGACGGCCACGTACGACGCCATTCGGAAGATGATGACGCGGAAACAAGGGAGCAACGAAACGCTTCTTGAATATTACGATGCTATGCTCGATTTAAACGATGAGTTGAACCACCATGATCATAAATATGATAAGGCCCTGTTGGGAGATGCAATCACTCGGGGGCTCAAGGAGGAACAAAGCCGTATGTGGTTAGTGGATGAGATCAAGAAGTATCCTCACCATAGTCTAGACGAGTGGATCACGGGGCTGAGAGAGGCGGAACAAAAACGAGATGCCTTGAGGGAGGTACCGCTGACTAAAGGAAGAGAGGACGAGCCGCAGACTGGAGGCTCGATTCTCCCGAGGTGCTATGCGTGTGGACAAGAGGGCCACTTCAGTTTCAATTGCACGAGCAGGTCCGGACCAGGAGAGAGTGTCCCAAGGGGATACGTGGCCAATGGCCAGTATCGAGTTGGAAATAACAATCGGAACTGGCGGTCGGGAAATGGTCAAGGCCAGGTAGTCCCCGCCAACCGTTCCTGGCCTCACCAATAGATTCCACCGGCGATGTTATGAATCAAGAGAGAGCGGACCCATGGTCAAGCGTGGTTCGCATGACAAATTCAATCACAACAGAAGGTACCTTAAGGCTGAAAGCAGAGTGTCCTGAGGTCTCGGTGCTGGTAGCGGGTCGTGAAATGTGGGGTTTAGCAGATACTGGGGCAGAAGTGTCGCTAATTGATGAACTTTTCTACCGTCGGGAGCTGGAGCCTGCAGGCGTGGTGTTGCAGCCCACTCGAATAAGGGTAAAAGGGGCGTCAGGGTTTCCAGTGCCGTGTGTGGGGTGTATTCGGGTCACTATGGTCGTATGTGGGGTTGAAGTCACTGATGTGGGGATGTTGGTTTGTCCAGGGATTGAGACCCAGGGTAAGGGGCAATCTCATGTCGGGTTGTTGGGGATGAATGTGCTGGGGGAGGTTGCGGAGATCTGGCCGCACATGTATCACTTGTGCAGGGAAGCCAGGAGCACCGCTCAGTGGGAAAATTGCTTGCATGAGGTTAGGCAATTATGTGCAATAGAGGCCATCAGCCTGGGGTATTGTATGACGGAGAGGAAGAAAAGCCCAACCATCCCTCCCCGGAGTACTCGGTTGCTGTCAGTATGTGTTCCCTCATTAAGCCAGGTAGCTAACAAAGAAGTAGTGATTGAACCTCTAACCATAGAGGATGAAGGTTGGATGCCTGAGGGTGTGATAGCGTTGCCGACAGCGGTAAGAGTGGTGAGAGGCATGACCCAGGTGTTGGTGGCAAATCTGTCTGATAGTCGTAAGAACTTGAGGGGCAATTGGCGGATTGGGAAAGTGGCTTCTGAGACGGAAGTCGAGTAAGACATCAGTGAAGAGGTGTATGTGAGGACAGTTCAACCGGATGCCCGTACGGAGGTCAAAGTGCACACGGAGGAAATGAATGAGGAACAAGAGAGTGCAGTTAGGTGTTTAATAGAAGAGTTTAGTGATATTTTTGAAGGAGAGGGCCAGCCCATAGGAAAGGCTATTGGGGTTCAGCATGAGATCCCAGTGACCACAGACAGGCCGGTTAGGGTGCCATATCGGAGGATCCCTCCAAACCAGGTACCAGAGGTGAAGCAGCACATTAGCCAGCTGTTAGACCAGGGAGTAATTCAGCATAGTGAGAGTCCGTACTCTGCCGCCATTGTAGTAGTGAGGAAAAAGGACGGGACGCTGAGGTTGTGCATTGACTATCGTGACTTAAATAAGGTCACGGTACGCGATGCGTTTCCTCTGCCTAGGATAAATGAAACTCTAGAATCTCTGACGGGGCCCAGTTTTTCTCAACGTTTGATCTGGCGGCGGGATATCACCAGATAGAAGTAAAACCTTCAGACCGTCCAAAGACTGCCTTCAGCACAAGCTTCGGACACTTTGAGTACAGGCGACTGCCTATGGGATTGTCAAATAGTCCGGGAACCTTTCAGAGATACATGGAGCGGATTTTAGGGGATAAGATTTTCTCCTCGTTGCTTGTATACCTTGATGATGTGATGGTGTTTTCAAGTACAATAGATCAGCATATAGTCAGATTGAGGGAATTATTTTGCAGGATGAGGGAGAATAACTTAAGATTTAAACCTAAAAAGTGTGAAATAATGGCTTCAAAAGTAAGTTATTTAGGATATCAGGTGTCAGCTGAAGGCATCACAGCTGATCCTGAGAAAATTAGGGTAATAAGAGATTGGCCAGTCCCCCAGACGGTGAAAGATGTGCGGTCTTTTGTAGGGTTCACATCATTTTATAGGAAATTTGTTAAAGGGTTTGCCCAAATAGCTGCTCCACTGCATGCGTTGATGCATGGGAAATCGAAGGATCGGGTAGATAGTGAATGGAGAGAGGAACAGCAACAGGCTTTTGAGAAACTGAAAGACAAGGTGACGCAGACACCAGTGTTGGCTTGCCCAGATTTCACTCAGGAGTTTATATTAGAAACAGATGCAAGTTTTCGTGGGCTAGGTGCGGTGCTGTCCCAGCGGAAGGATGGCAGGTTGCATCCGGTGTGCTATGCGAGTCGGGGCCTGAGGAAATCAGAACGTAACATGAACAACTATAGTTCTCGTAAGTTAGAGATGTTAGCACTCAAATGGGCAGTAGTGGATAAATTCAGGGATTATTTGGCAGGGAAACATTTCACAGTCTATACAGATAACAACCCACTCAGTCACCGCGAGAAGGCTAAACTAGGTGCCGTGGAAAGTAGGTGGAATGCGGATCTCGAGCAGTTTAACTTTACTATAGAGTACAAGCCGGGGAAGAACAACATTGTGGCGGATACTCTATCTAGAATCCCGGCGGAACAGGAGGAGGATAGTGAAGAAGAGTATACAGCGATGCATGTACTAGAGGAGAACGGGGCAGGAAGGAAGGAACTGTGGACGATGGATGGGCTGCGTAAGGAGCAAGAAGGCATGGACTATATGACAAAACTGCGAAGATGGTTGGTGGGAGAGCTGCCAGAGGATGAGGTACAGGTAGAGCTCCAAAATGATGATTTCCGCAAGATGTACCGAGCTAGGAAATCCCTGATCGTAAGAGAAGATGTTGTCTGGCATAGAAGACCCGAAGGGAAGAATCTATGGAGGGAGGTGCCAGTGTTAACTCCAAACTTGCAGGAGGCTTTGACTAGAGCCTGCCACGACGAGTTTGGCCATCAGGGGCGAGATCGCACCCTGTCGCTGGTGCAGGAGCGAGGGTTCTGGTCAGGCATGGGAGAAACAGTGCGAGACTACATAGCCAGCTGCGAGAGGTGTGGAGTAGCAAAAGATGAAGTGCCGAAACCCCAACTGCATTTAGGGACGATTGAAGCTGCCAAACCATTAGAGACACTGGCCGCAGATTTCACCTTGCTGGACAAGCGGCAAGGATTGGAGAATGTCCTGATAATGGTTGACATATACAGTCGTTACACTTGGGCCTTTCCCACCAAAGACCAGAAAGCCTCGACGATTGCAAAGATCCTGGTGAATCGAATCTTCCTGGCAGTGGGTGCACCTGAGCGACTGTTGACCGATCAGGGAAGGAATTTTGGCAGTGCCTTGGTCCGACAAACTTGTGCCACCTTTGGGGTGAAGAAAATAAGGACGTCAGCATATCACCCACAGGGAAATGGTATGGTGGAACGGTTCAATCGAACCCTGCACGGTCTGCTGGCCACCCTCGAGGCAGAGGAAAAGAATAGGTGGCCAGAGCATCTGCCGGCAGTGGTGTCACAATATAACGCGACTCCGCATGCCACGACAGGGTTTTCCCCATTCCTGTTGTTTTACGGGAGAGAACCAAACCTGCCGTTTGACCTCAGGCCGGAAGTAGACCCAGAGCCGGTAGATGAGTGGGTGATGGTGATTAGAGACCGGCAACGAAGATTGCAGGAAGCAGTGGAGATCAATGTTCGGAGACGTAAGGAAATAAATAGAAGAAAAAGAGAAGAGAAAGCCCACGAGAGTAGCTGGGAAGTGGGCCAGGAGGTTTTGCTGAGGAACAATGTAAAAATAGGCCGGTGTAAGCTGCAAAACCATTGGTTTGATACGAGATGGCACATTGTTGAGGTCCTAAATCCAAGGCCCGGTTTATATCGCATTGAGCCCAGTGGGGGAGAAGACCTGGAAGCGAGAGTGGAAAACCGGAGCAACTTGAAGGCTGCTCCAACCCTAAGGCATCCGGGAGACCCAGCGATGGATGAATCTGAGGAGGAAGACGAGGAGCCCCCACTCCAGATGAGCAGGATGAAGAGAAGTAGTTCGGAGAGGTCGATCGAGCCTGCAACTGAAAGACGAAGCCGACAAATTACAGTTTAGGTTGCAGGGTAATGAGAAGGGGCAGGTCATCAGAGGGGATTGGAGAGATGGTTAGGTCAGAGATGTGCGTTGAGTAGTGGTTGCTGTCATGAGCGGGATTGAGTTGCTGTCATGAGCGGGATTGAGAGTACGGTTGTAATGTCCAGGGCCTCACTAAGATGGACTGGTACATTGTCAGAGGGTTGGTCTGCCGGCATGAGGTTCGGAGACGTGGACTGAGTATTTTTTTGACACTGGTTCCTCTTAGCTCAAGGGCCAGGCAAAGGAGAGCATGTTGGAGATGGACTGAGTATTTAATTTTGACATTGGTTCTCTAGTTAAGGGCCAGGCAAAGGGGAGCGTGATGTTCTGGTTGGTATTGAGTTGGGCTAGGAAGAAATGGAGTTGCTAGCTGCGAGTGGAATAGTACAGAGTTGAAGGTGGGTTTTAAGTTGTTCTTTCAGCACATGAGGGCAGTGCTGTCTTTTTTAGGGGGGTCGAGTGTTAGCGGGAGAGAAAAGGAGAGAAGAGAAGACGGGAATGCTGCATTGAGCAAAAGGGGTGAGGTGCAGTCCTTAGAACAAAATTTTAGGGGGGTCGTATGCATGTTTTCTCAGCACATGAGGACAGTGCTGTCTTTTTTAGGGGGGTCGATTGTAATATTCAGAAATTTCAGAGTAATTTCAAATACCCCGCCATGAGTGATACTGAGCGTTCAAGGTCATCTGAGGGGAGGGAGCGCTGCCTGCTCGTAGCGAGAGACTACGGAACTAGGCCTATATGATATTAAATGTAATTTACCGAATTAATAATGATGCGATTCATGAAGTTAAGGGACTATTATTGAATTTGAAATTATTATAGATCGTATAGCAGTCTGAATAATGTTACGGGTGTCCCAAGGAGTTATTAGTTAGGCGGAAAATATATCACGTAGGCCCAAGCTAGCGCCTTGGGGAGACGCGACGCTGGCTAGGCCCAGTCCCGGAGAGCATTCACACAGACAAGACGTTCCGCGCGTCCATCAGAAATAGTCACGTGGCCTAGTCACCTGTGCTGCGCTATTGCAGTATAACAAGTAAGTCTCATTCGATCTCAGACAGGGTTAGATAGGGCAGTGATAAAGTAAACTAGAGCTAACAGTGAGTTCATTTCAGGGTTTCCGTCAGAACCCACTTGATTGGAGTTGACCGGAGTTGACTGCGAGAGATTGACTGCCGTTGATGATTGAGGGTGGCGATTGTCGCCATTGGACCGATCAGTGTAGGCCTGTCACTGTTTAGCGGGGTAGCAAAGGATCTCTTGAGTGAACGAGTGCTCCCGACAACTAAAACGACACGGGACCAGCATCGGCAGTGGGTGATCAGTTCTTACCACTCCGGTGCACAACACCACGTGTCCTCGGTCAGCTAGTGAAACCCTCTTGCTAACGGGAAGCTAAAGTTTCTCTCAACTGCACAAGGTCTGATTGGCTCACTCTCTTCCTGCCCATGGACGCACTGGGAGTACACTGAGGCTATCTGAGTATATTAATGGTCACACACTGAGACCGTGAGTCTAGGACTCTAGGAGATACCTAGAGGAACATTTTATCTTCATTATTACGGGTGTAGTTAACACCACTCCTCAGACTGATATTATCTTGACGTGTGTAGTTAATATTTCTTAAATAATTTTGATAATATTGTTTTGAATGTTTGTGCCATTAAGTGGAACCAGAGTGATACTGTGATTGATTCTTTTAATGCATCTGATTGTTCTTCATAATTCTGATCTCAGGTATAACCTTGTTCCCCAGAGTAGTGGTTAAGTTAGGTTAGGAAGTGTGCATCTGTTGGGGTGCTATAATTTTGTTGAGTGCCCTTAAGGCCTATTCATTGTAGAGTATTTAATTTCTTAAATTGTATTACCATTTCCTCAGTGACTGATATTATCTTGTTGAGTGCCCTTAAGGCCTATTCATTGTAGAGTATTTAATTTCTTAAATTTTATTACCATTTCCTCAGTGACTGATATTATCTTGCTGAAAGCCCTTAAGGCCTATTCATTGTAGAGTATTTAATTTCTTATCTTTTATTACCATTCCTCAGTGACTGATATTATTTTGTTGAAGACCCTTAAGGCCTATTCATTGTGGAGTATTTAATTTCTTATTTTTTAGTACCATTTCCTAAGTGACTGATATTATTTTGTGAAAGCCTTAAGGCCTGTTCATGTGGGCGAGCAACATTTCTTAATACTTCAAATTTATTGTTGCCTGTGTTTCTAATAATTTCTATGTCATGTATAACTTTTATTCCCCAGAGTAGTGTTTAAAGTTTAAGTTAAGAGGTGCGCATATTGGTGTACCATTATTTGATTGTGTTTGTAGTGTTGGAGGGAATATAAGTGTCTAAATTTTACAGTGTGTCTCATTCATCCCAGTCACAGACGCTATCCTTCCACGGGTCACGGACAGTTCATTTTGTGTAGTAGATTTAAGTGTTCTTGTGCTGGTTCGGGATTTTTCTCAAAGGGGCGCTTCCACTGCCTTTACCATCTATTAAATTTTAATAAACCCCAAGTCAAGTGAGAAATTAAAGTCCAGCAAATTCCGACCGGTTACATATATATATATATATATATATATATATATATATATATATATATATATATATATATATATATATATATATATATATATATATATATATATATATATATATATGTAATACTCAGAAATTTCTGAGTAATTTCGAATGCCCCGCCATTGGCAACACTGAGCGTTCAAGGTCATCTGAGGGGAGAGAGCGCTTCCTGCTCACAGCGAGAGATGGTGGAACTAGGCCTATATGATATTAAATGTAATTCACCGAATTAATAATGATGCGATTCATGAAGTAAGGGACTATTATTGAATTTGAAATTATTATAGATCGTTTAGCAGTCTGAATAATGTTACGGGTGTCACCAAGGAGTTATTAGTTAGGCGGAAAATATGTCACGTAGACCTAAGCTAACGCCTTGAGGAGATGCGACGCTGGCTAGGTCTCAGTCGCAGGGAGGAGTCATACAAAACAAGACGTCCCTGCGCGTCTGTCACAGAAATAGTCACGTGGCCTAGTCACCTGTGCTGCGCTATTGCAGTATAACAAGTAAGTCTCATGCGATATCAGACAGGGTTAGATAGGGCAGTGATAAAGTAAACTAGAGCTAACAGTGAGTTCATTTCAGGGTTTCCGTCAGAACCCACTTGACTGGAGTTGACCGGAGTTGACCGGAGTTTGACTGCGAGAGATTGGCTGCCGTTTGAGACTGCCGTTGATGATTGAGGGTGGCGTTTGTCGCCATTGGACCGATCAGAGTAGGCCTGTCACTGTTTAGCGGGGTACCAAAGGATCTCTTGAGGGAATCTAGCCGTCCACCCGGACGGCTCTCAACACGTCGGCTCACAACACCACATGTCCCGAGCCGCTTGGTGAAACCCTCTTGCTAACGGGAAGCTAAAGCTCCTCTCAACTGCACAAGGTCTGATTGGCTCACTCTCTTCCTGCCCATGGACGCACTGGGAGTACACTGAGGCTATCTGAGTATATTAATGGTCACACACTGAGACCGTGAGTCTAGGACTCTAGGAGATACCTAGAGGAACATTTTATCTCCCTTATTACGGGTGTAGTTAACGCCATTCCTCAGACTGATATTATCTTGACGTGTGTAGTTTAATATTTCTTAAATAATTTTGATAGTAGTGTTTTTTGAATGTTTGTGTCATTAAGTGGAACCAGAGTGATACTGTGATTTGATTCTTTTAATGCATCTGATTGTTCTTCATAATTCTGATCTCAAGTATAACCTTGTTCCCCAGAGTAGTGGTTAAGTTAGGTTAGGAAGTGTGCATCTGTTGGGGTGCTATAATTTTGTTGAGTGCCCTTAAGGCCTATTCATTGTAGAGTATTTAATTTCTTATTTTTTATTACCATTTCTTCAGTGCCTGGTATTATTTTGTTGAAAGCCCTTAAGGCCTATTCATTGTAGAGTATTTAATTTCTTATATTTTATTACCATTCCTCAGTGACTGATATTATTTTGTTGAAAACCCTTAAGGCCTATTCATTGTGGAGTATTTAATTTCTTATTTTTTAGTACCATTTCCTAAGTGACTGATATTATTTTGTGAAAGCCCTTAAGGCCTGTTCATGTGTGCAAGCAACATTTCTTAATACTTCAAATTTATTGTTGCCTGTGTTTCTAATAATTTCTATGTCATTTATAACTTTTATTCCCCAGAGTAGTGTTTTAAGTTTAAGTTAAGAGGTGCGCATATTGGTGTACCATTATTTGATGGTGTTTGTAGTGTTGGAGGGAATATAAGTGTCTAAATTTTACAGTGTGTCTCATTCATCCCAGTCACAGACGCTATCCTTCCACGGGTCACGGACAATTCATTTTGTGTAGTAGATTTAAGTGTTCTTGTGCTGGTTCGGGATTTTTCTCAAAGGGGCGCTTCCACTGCCATTACCATCTATTAATTTTTAATAAACCCCAAGTCAAGTGAGAAATTAAAGTCCAGTAAATTCCGACCGGTTACAAATGGTAGCAGAGCGTAGTTTATTTTACTTCGTGACTGATAGCTCTGTGGTTGGGATAATGAGCGTAATCATGGAGTGGATGGAAACGGTAGAGAGTGTGACCCCAACTCTACTCATGCTCGCCGTGGGAATGGGTTTGTTGTGGTTGACGGTGCGGGGTTACTCGGAGAAAAGGAGAGACAGCCCGGGTTTGGTGCAGTTGAGAGAAGAATTCGTGGAACGTATGGGGAAGCTAGAGGGAAAAATCCGGGGGGAGTACCACACACAATTGCAACAGTCAGAGACGGAACACCAACAACACCTAGCTCTGTTGGGGGATGCACTAGATAGGGTAAAGACCCAGTATAAAATACAGCACGATGAGACAATGTGGGAGATGAGGAGACACCATAGTAGAGAGAGAACTAGTCTCGGGGCCGGGTTGACCATGTCTAAGTTCGACGGTAGGCCAGGAATAGAGGTAGGAAAGTGGTTAAGAGAGGTTGACCGAACCCTCAAGATGCTAGACGGAGACGAAGTCAGTCGAATCCAATTCATAATAAGGCATCTTGCGGGGCCTGCGGCAGATCGCGTATAATATGCACGCAGAGACTGGGAAACCGTAGATGAATTGACTTGTTATTTGAAGCAGCAATACGGCGGGCAGACGGCCACGTACGACGCCATTCAGAAGATGATGACGCGGAAACAAGGGAGCAACGAAACGCTTCTTGAATATTACGATGCTATGCTCGATTTAAACGATGAGTTGAACCACCATGATCATAAATATGATAAGGCCCTGTTGGGAGATGCAATCACTCGGGGGCTCAAGGAGGAACAAAGCCGTATGTGGTTAGTGGATGAGATCAAGAAGTATCCTCACCATAGTCTAGACGAGTGGATCACGGGGCTGAGAGAGGCGGAACAAAAACGAGATGCCTTGAGGGAGGTACCGCTGACTAAAGGAAGAGAGGACGAGCCGCAGACTGGAGGCTCGATTCTCCCAAGGTGCTATGCATGTGGAGAAGAGGGCCACTTCAGTTTCAATTGCACGAGCAGGTCCGGACCAGGAGAGAGTGTCCCAAGGGGATACGTGGCCAATGGCCAGTATCGAGTTGGAAATAACAATCGGAACTGGCGGTCGGGAAATGGTCAAGGCCAGGCAGTCCCCGCCAACCGTTCCTGGCCTCGCCAATAGATTCCACCGGCGATGTTATGAGTCAAGAGAGAGCGGACCCATGGTCAAGCGTGGTTCGCATGACAAATTTAATCACAACAGAAGGTACCTTAAGGCTGAAAGCAGAGTGTCCTAAGGTCTCGGTGCTGGTAGCGGGTCGTGAAATGTGGGGTTTAGCAGATACTGGGGCAGAAGTGTCGCTAATTGATGAACTTTTCTACCGTCGGGAGCTGGAGCCTGCAGGCGTGGTGTTGCAGCCCACTCGAATAAGGGTAAAAGGGGCGTCAGGGTTTCCAGTGCCGTGTGTGGGGTGTATTCGGGTCACTATGGTCGTATGTGGGGTGGAAGTCACTGATGTGTGGATGTTGGTTTGTCCAGGGATTGAGACCCAGGGTAAGGGGCAATCTCATGTCGGGTTGTTGGGGATGAATGTGCTGGGGGAGGTTGCGGAGATCTGGCCGCACATGTATCACTTGTGCAGGGAAGCCAGGAGCACCGCTCAGTGGGAAAATTGCTTGCAGGAGGTTAGGCAGTTATGTGCCATAGAGGCCATCAGCCTGGGGTATTGTATGACGGAGAGGAAGAAAAGACCAACCATTCCTCCACGGAGTACTCGGTTGCTGTCAGTATGTGTTCCCTCATTAAGCCAGGTAGCTAACAAAGAAGTAGTGATCGAACCTCTAACCATAGAGGATGGAGGTTGGATGCCTGAGGGTGTGATAGTGTTGCCGACAGCTGTAAGAGTGGTGAGAGGCATGACCCAGGTGTTGGTGGCAAATCTGTCTGATAGTCGTACGAGCTTGAGGGGCAATTGGCGGATTGGGAAAGTGGCTTCGGGGACGGAAGTCGAGGAAGACATCAGTGAAGAGGTGTATGTGAGGACAGTGCAACCGAATGCCCGTACGGAGGTCAAAGTGCACACGGAGGAAATGAATGAGGAACAAGAGAGTGCAGTTAGGTGTTTAATAGAAGAGTTTAGTGATATTTTTGAAGGAGAGGGCTGTTAGATGTTCTGGGTAATAAGTTCTATATACAGGAGAGAACACAAACACCTGTATAGTTTTGTAGGTTCGGTTTACTGGATAAGAGTATGTACACAGAGGTGGATAGCACTGCTCCCTAGCTAAGGTCCTGGTCAACTACCATAGACGACGTATGGCAAGTGATACATTAGCAGCTTCCATACGTCGCCAGGCACATTAATTAAGCGTGTGGGATATGGTAATAACATTGCCACACGCTGCTAGCTAGGCTGAATAAATATAAATGGAGCACATACATAATATACATACATAATACATAATCCAGCATACATAATATACATACACCTCCCTCCCCCCTATACGCTCATAGCAAAGTCTTGAGCGGACCTTTTCTTCTGGATCCGTTCTGAGCGTCGAGGGACTTCATCACTGGGAAGGGTATGGGACTCAACACTGGTGGCGGGGCCAGCAGAAGGCAGTGTTACGGGGCGGAGAAAACGGCGGTTCCTCCACCACACACGACCACTGGGTAACCGCACCTGGTAGTCCCGTGACCTGCCGAGACCCATGACTACGCCTACTTTGTCCCAACGTAGGGAGGTCGGGTCCTGAACACGGACTTGGGTGCCGACACTCAACCTGGGGAGGGAACGGGCGTGGTCGTTGTAGCGGGCGACGACGTCCTGAACACGTTCGGCGGCTCGGCGATCACAATCCTCTGTCTTGGCCTGCCACTCCTTGGAGAAGGATTGAGGGTGAGCAGGGACACAAGAACGAAGGGGGCGTCCATACAAAACCTGGGCAGGGGAGCGTCCGGTGTAGTTGGGTGTGTTGCGGAGTTCAAGAAGACCCCGGTCGAAGGCCTCGCAGTCAATATTCCCAGAAGGGGCCACCTTAAGGATGAGGTGCTTCAAAGATTTGACAGCAGCCTCAGCGTGGCCGTTGGACTGCGGGTAATGGGGCGATGACAACACATGCCGGACTCCCCATCGGTCAAGGAACGCAGCAAAGTCCCGGCTTGTGAACTGAGGCCCTCCGTCGGTTCGCAGGCGTACAGGAACGCCCACGTCACGGAAGTAGTGGCGGAACTTGCTGATGGTGGCGGCAGACGTCGTGTCATTACCGCCCTTGATGACAACCGGCCAACCAGAGAGACGGTCGACGATAACCAGGAAGGACTTTCCTGACACACAGAAAAAGTCGGCCGACACAGACTCAAAGGGGCGGGTGGGGTTGTCGTCACTCATGAAGGGTACCTGCTGCTGGCTGGGTTGTAATACGTGGCGGGGCTTACACACCTGGACAGCATTGGAGATGTCGGGGTCGATGCCAGGCCGGAACACAGTCTGTCGTGCACGTCGTTTGGTGGCCTCAGCTCCACGGTGACTGTCGTGAAGGCGAGCCAAGGCGTGGGGACGTGATGCAGCAGGGACAACTACCGAAGGAGAGGTGTCACTGGCCAGAGGTAGGGGTAGGGCGGCAGCAGGGTAGTTGCTGCTCCCTTCGTGCACCCTGTTGGCGTGTCTTACCTCAAGAATAGGTTTGGGGAAGTCCTGGGAGATGATGGCCAACTCTTGACAATGTCTGTAGGACAGCAAAGGAGTCGGGACACCGTTATGCACATCAATCCAGGCTTGACACGACCTGTTGCCAAAGGTGACTTGTGCTTGGAGTGAACCCAGGGCCGGGGTCATCTGTGAACCATCTGCCATAAAGCGGAGATCCTTGGGGGGCGGTCCTAGATCACTTGGAGAGAGCCCCAAGCATTGCAAATGCTGGGGACCGATGACTGTAGCATCAGCGCCGGTGTCGGGCAACATCTGGAGACGGGATGACACACTGCGGTAGGTCACAATGACACTGATGTACTGGGGAACTTTGGTCCTGGGACGCGGGGGGGAGCACACATTCCTAATATGGCTCCAGCGTTGTCCAGGGTCGTCGTGCCTCTGATTGGGAGACTGTGGGCGGCCCTCTCTGGTAGAAGGGCGCTGAAGCTTCCGTTGACGCTGTTCCTTGGGTTTGTTGGAAGGGCAACACTTGTCATAGTGGCCCAGACGGCCGCACACATTGCACTGGACGCGTTTGGCTGGGCACCGTACTGTGAGTGACCAGTGGCCCTTACGGTCACAACTGTTGCAGGTAGACTGAGCAGCTGGACATACCTGTGTTCCGTGCTGCTTACCACAGTTGTTGCAAAATGAACCGGGCGTGGACGTGGTGGGCGAAGGCGTAGGAGCAGACTTCTTGTCCTTCTTGTACCGGGAAACAGCGCGTACAGCTGTAGGGGGAGCTCGGATGGCAGAGGTGGCACACCTGGCAGCCTCATAGGAGCGACATATCGTCAACACATCCTGAAGAGAAGAGGAAGAGTCGAGGGAGGTGAGGCGTTGGACAAGTTCCTCGTCCTTAACACCCATCAGGATCACCTGCTTCAACTGGGTCTCCTCGCACTGCTGGTGGTGGCCTAAACATATATCTACCTCTTCCGAGGCTCTCTTAAGACGTACATAAAAAGCGTCAAAAGACTCACCCTCCATCTGTCTGCAGCTAAACAATTCCCTCCTGCGCAGAGCTTCATTCTGCTGTCCTTTGATGTGCCGTTGTAGAACGTCCAGTACCTCCTCTACAGACAGCGAAGAGGTTGGGGGTACCTGCAACGTATGTTCTAAGACACGCTGAACTTCCAAGGACAGGCACATACGCAGCTGGATGAGTTGTTTAGGCTGTGACAAACTCTGGAGATCCACCATTGTAGCATAATCAGCCCACCGCCGCCGCCATTCGCGAAAAGTCTGGAAATTTACATCAGGCTCCAAGATGGGCGGTGTTTGAGCTGCTGCTTTAGGTGGGGCTGGGGGGCGTGAAGGAAGCATGGATGAGGTATCTGAACCATTCAGTACCGAGGCAGTGTTAGAGCCAGGGGCTTGGTTAACAGTGAGGCGAGATATCAAGGCTTCAAACCGTGCACTGTCTTCCATTCTCCGTTGGTGGTCTCGTTCTGCCTCTGCTTGCCTTCTGTGCTCATCCGCCAAACGTCTGTGAGCTTCATCCTCGCGTCTCTCATCTCTCATAAACTTCATTAAGGCAATTATCTCTGGAGATAACGCTGAATGTTGAGGTGAAGGGCTGCGCGATGTTGTGGGAGCTGGGCCGGCCTGGTCATCCATCTCTGGGGGACTATCATCCGCTTGACTCATCCAGGCGCTGGGTCCACGGCTACGTAAGGCATGAGACATAACTACTTTATCTGTGTACTGTGTCTTAAATCAGTGTTGACCGGTCAGCCCGTCGTATCAACAAGATTTCAGACAAAAAATTTAATTAAATACACAGATAAGTAGGTTATATATATAAAATATATATAATGAAGCCGCGCGGTCAGCAAGTGTTAGTACATGTATGTGTGTGTGTCCCAGGCAGGCAGAGCGTCTCGCCCCAGCTGTGAGGGGGGGTGGAGGCGGCGCTGTGAGGGAGGGGGGTGGAGATAGGAGTAGCTCAGTCGCTCTCTGTAAACGGTCAGAGGAGGGTGCGCTGAGCTCTACACCCCACAAATGCCCAGAACATGCCGTATACCTTGGAAATCCGTTCGAACAAGGTCACACATGAATGGCACGAAACACACAATGCACTAAACACTTCACAGAAAATCACTGTCACTGACACTGCTCAAAGTTGCGAAATTCTTCGAGGGATGACGCGGGGTTGACCCAAGGCGGGGATCCATCAGCCGGCTTTCCACAAACTTGCACTAATCACTCGTAATAATCCAGTAAAACTACGCACTGCGCCATGTTAGATGTTCTGGGTAATAAGTTCTATATACAGGAGAGAACACAAACACCTGTATAGTTTTGTAGGTTCGGTTTACTGGATAAGAGTATGTACACAGAGGTGGATAGCACTGCTCCCTAGCTAAGGTCCTGGTCAACTACCATAGACGACGTATGGCAAGTGATACATTAGCAGCTTCCATACGTCGCCAGGCACATTAATTAAGCGTGTGGGATATGGTAATAACATTGCCACACGCTGCTAGCTAGGCTGAATAAATATAAATGGAGCACATACATAATATACATACATAATACATAATCCAGCATACATAATATACATACAAGGGCCAGCCCATAGGAAAGGCTATTGGGGTTCAGCATGAGATCCCAGTGACCACAGACAGGCCGGTTAGGGTGCCATATCGGAGGATCCCTCCAAACCAGGTATCAGAGGTGAAACAGCACATTAGCCAGCTGTTAGATCAGGGAGTAATTCAGCATAGTGAGAGTCCGTACTCTGCCGCCATTGTAGTAGTGAGGAAAAAGGACGGGACGCTGAGGTTGTGCATTGACTATCGTGACTTAAATAAGGTCACGGTACGCGATGCGTTTCCTCTGCCTAGGATAAATGAAACTCTAGAATCTCTGACGGGGGCCCAGTTTTTCTCAACGTTTGATCTGGCGGCGGGATATCACCAGATAGAAGTAAAACCTTCAGACCGTCCAAAGACTGCCTTCAGCACAAGCTTCGGACACTTTGAGTACAGGCGACTGCCTATGGGATTGTCAAATAGTCCGGGAACCTTTCAGAGATACATGGAGCGGATTTTAGGGGATAAGATTTTCTCCTCGTTGCTTGTATACCTTGATGATGTGATGGTGTTTTCAAGTACAATAGATCAGCATATAGTCAGATTGAGGGAATTATTTTGCAGGATGAGGGAGAATAGCTTAAGATTTAAACCTAAAAAGTGTGAAATAATGGCTTCAAAAGTAAGTTATTTAGGATATCAGGTGTCAGCTGAAGGCATCACAGCTGATCCTGAGAAGATTAGGGTAATAAGAGATTGGCCAGTCCCTCAGACGGTGAAAGATGTGCGGTCTTTTGTAGGGTTCACATCATTTTATAGGAAATTTGTTAAAGGGTTTGCCCAAATAGCTGCTCCACTGCATGCGTTGATGCATGGGAAATCTAAGGATCGGGTAGATAGTGAATGGAGAGAGGAACAGCAACAGGCTTTTGAGAAACTGAAAGACAAGGTGACGCAGACACCAGTGTTGGCTTGCCCAGATTTCACTCAGGAGTTTATATTAGAAACAGATGCAAGTTTTCATGGGCTAGGTGCGGTGCTGTCCCAGCGGAAGGATGGCAGGTTGCATCCGGTGTGCTATGCGAGTCGGGGCCTGAGGAAATCAGAACGTAACATGAACAACTATAGTTCTCGTAAGTTAGAGATGTTAGCACTCAAATGGGCAGTAGTGGATAAATTCAGGGATTATTTGGCAGGGAAACATTTCACAGTCTATACAGATAACAACCCACTCAGTCACCGCGAGAAGGCTAAACTAGGTGCCGTGGAAAGTAGGTGGAATGCGGATCTCGAGCAGTTTAACTTTACTATAGAGTACAAGCCGGGGAAGAACAACATTGTGGCGGATACTCTATCTAGAATCCCGGCGGAACAGGAGGAAGATAGTGAAGAAGAGTATACAGCGATGCATGTACTAGAGGAGAACGGGGCAGGAAGGAAGGAACTGTGGACGATGGATGGGCTGCGTAAGGAGCAAGAAGGCATGGACTATATGACAAAACTGCGAAGATGGTTGGTGGGAGAGCTGCCAGAGGATGAGGTACAGGTAGAGCTCCAAAATGATGATTTCCGCAAGATGTACCGAGCTAGGAAATCCCTGATCGTAAGAGAAGATGTTGTCTGGCATAGAAGACCCGAAGGGAAGAATCTATGGAGGGAGGTGCCAGTGTTAACTCCAAACTTGCAGGAGGCTTTGACTAGAGCCTGCCACGACGAGTTTGGCCATCAGGGGCGAGATCGCACCCTGTCGCTGGTGCAGGAGCGAGGGTTCTGGTCAGGCATGGGAGAAACAGTGCGAGACTACATAGCCAGCTGCGAGAGGTGTGGAGTAGCAAAAGATGAAGTGCCGAAACCCCAACTGCATGTAGGGACGATTGAAGCTGCCAAACCGTTAGAGACACTGGCCGCAGATTTCACCTTGCTGGACAAGCGGCAAGGATTGGAGAATGTCCTGATAATGGTTGACATATACAGTCGTTACACTTGGGCCTTTCCCACCAAAGACCAGAAAGCCTCGACGATTGCAAAGATCCTGGTGAATCGAATCTTCCTGGCAGTGGGTGCACCTGAGCGACTGTTGACCGATCAGGGAAGGAATTTTGGCAGTGCATTGGTCCGACAAACTTGTGCCACCTTTGGGGTGAAGAAAATAAGGACGTCAGCATATCACCCACAGGGAAATGGTATGGTGGAACGGTTCAATCGAACCCTGGCCACCCTCGAGGAAGAGGAAAAGAATAGGTGTCCAGAGCATCTGCCGGCAGTGGTGTCACAATATAACGCGACTCCGCATGCCACGACAGGGTTGTCCCCATTCCTGTTGTTTTACGGGAGAGAACCAAACCTGCCGTTTGACCTCAGGCCGGAAGTAGACCCAGAGCCGGTAGATGAGTGGGTGATGGTGATTAGAGACCGGCAACGACGATTGCAGGAAGCAGTGGAGATCAATGTTCGGAGACGTAAGGAAATAAATAGAAGAAAAAGAGAAGAGAAAGCCCACGAGAGTAGCTGGGAAGTGGGCCAGGAGGTTTTGCTGAGGAACAATGTAAAAATAGGCCGGTGTAAGCTGCAAAACCATTGGTTTGATACGAGATGGCACATTGTTGAGGTCCTAAATCCAAGGCCCGGTTTATATCGCATTGAGCCCAGTTGGGGAGAAGACCTGGAAGCGAGAGTGGAAAACCGGAGCAACTTGAAGGCTGCTCCAACCCTAAGGCATCCGGGAGACCCAGCGATGGATGAATCTGAGGAGGAAGACGAGGAGCCCCCACTCCAGATGAGCAAGATGAAGAGAAGTAGTTCAGAGAGGTCGATCGAGCCTGCAACTGAAAGACGAAGCCGACAAATTACAGTTTAGGTTGCAGGGTAATGAGAAGGGGCAGGTTGTCGAGGGTGAGTTGGAGGAGTTGTGAGTAGGGCAGAGGGGATTGGAGAGATGGTTAGGTCAGAGATGTGCGTTGAGTAGTGGTTGCTGTCATGAGCGGGATTGAGTTGCTGTCATGAGCGGGATTGAGTTGCTGTCATGAGCGGGATTGAGTTGCTGTCATGAGCGGGATTGAGAGTACGGTTGTAATGTCCAGGGCCTCACTAAGATGGACTGGTACATTGTCAGAGGGTTGGTCTGCCGGCATGAGGTTCGGAGACGTGGACTGAGTATTTTTTTGACACTGGTTCCTCTTAGCTCAAGGGCCAGGCAAAGGAGAGCATGTTGGAGATGGACTGAGTATTTAATTTTGACATTGGTTCTCTAGTTAAGGGCCAGGCAAAGGGGAGCGTGATGTTCTGGTTGGTATTGAGTTGGGCTAGGAAGAAATGGAGTTGCTAGCTGCGAGTGGAATAGTACAGAGTTGAAGGTGGGTTTTAAGTTGTTCTTTCAGCACATGAGGGCAGTGCTGTCTTTTTTAGGGGGGTCGAGTGTTAGCGGGAGAGAAAAGGAGAGAAGAGAAGACGGGAATGCTGCATTGAGCAAAAGGGGTGAGGTGCAGTCCTTAGAACAAAATTTTAGGGGGGTCGTATGCATGTTTTCTCAGCACATGAGGACAGTGCTGTCTTTTTTAGGGGGGTCGATTGTAATATTCAGAAATTTCAGAGTAATTTCAAATACCCCGCCATGAGTGATACTGAGCGTTCAAGGTCATCTGAGGGGAGGGAGCGCTGCCTGCTCGTAGCGAGAGACTACGGAACTAGGCCTATATGATATTAAATGTAATTTACCGAATTAATAATGATGCGATTCATGAAGTTAAGGGACTATTATTGAATTTGAAATTATTATAGATCGTATAGCAGTCTGAATAATGTTACGGGTGTCCCAAGGAGTTATTAGTTAGGCGGAAAATATATCACGTAGGCCCAAGCTAGCGCCTTGGGGAGACGCGACGCTGGCTAGGCCAGTCCCGGAGAGCATTCACACAGACAAGACGTTCCGCGCGTCCATCAGAAATAGTCACGTGGCCTAGTCACCTGTGCTGCGCTATTGCAGTATAACAAGTAAGTCTCATTCGATCTCAGACAGGGTTAGATAGGGCAGTGATAAAGTAAACTAGAGCTAACAGTGAGTTCATTTCAGGGTTTCCGTCAGAACCCACTTGATTGGAGTTGACCGGAGTTGACTGCGAGAGATTGACTGCCGTTGATGATTGAGGGTGGCGATTGTCGCCATTGGACCGATCAGTGTAGGCCTGTCACTGTTTAGCGGGGTAGCAAAGGATCTCTTGAGTGAACGAGTGCTCCCGACAACTAAAACGACACGGGACCAGCATCGGCAGTGGGTGATCAGTTCTTACCACTCCGGTGCACAACACCACGTGTCCTCGGTCAGCTAGTGAAACCCTCTTGCTAACGGGAAGCTAAAGTTTCTCTCAACTGCACAAGGTCTGATTGGCTCACTCTCTTCCTGCCCATGGACGCACTGGGAGTACACTGAGGCTATCTGAGTATATTAATGGTCACACACTGAGACCGTGAGTCTAGGACTCTAGGAGATACCTAGAGGAACATTTTATCTTCATTATTACGGGTGTAGTTAACACCACTCCTCAGACTGATATTATCTTGACGTGTGTAGTTAATATTTCTTAAATAATTTTGATAATATTGTTTTGAATGTTTGTGCCATTAAGTGGAACCAGAGTGATACTGTGATTGATTCTTTTAATGCATCTGATTGTTCTTCATAATTCTGATCTCAGGTATAACCTTGTTCCCCAGAGTAGTGGTTAAGTTAGGTTAGGAAGTGTGCATCTGTTGGGGTGCTATAATTTTGTTGAGTGCCCTTAAGGCCTATTCATTGTAGAGTATTTAATTTCTTAAATTGTATTACCATTTCCTCAGTGACTGATATTATCTTGTTGAGTGCCCTTAAGGCCTATTCATTGTAGAGTATTTAATTTCTTAAATTTTATTACCATTTCCTCAGTGACTGATATTATCTTGCTGAAAGCCCTTAAGGCCTATTCATTGTAGAGTATTTAATTTCTTATCTTTTATTACCATTCCTCAGTGACTGATATTATTTTGTTGAAGACCCTTAAGGCCTATTCATTGTGGAGTATTTAATTTCTTATTTTTTAGTACCATTTCCTAAGTGACTGATATTATTTTGTGAAAGCCTTAAGGCCTGTTCATGTGGGCGAGCAACATTTCTTAATACTTCAAATTTATTGTTGCCTGTGTTTCTAATAATTTCTATGTCATGTATAACTTTTATTCCCCAGAGTAGTGTTTAAAGTTTAAGTTAAGAGGTGCGCATATTGGTGTACCATTATTTGATTGTGTTTGTAGTGTTGGAGGGAATATAAGTGTCTAAATTTTACAGTGTGTCTCATTCATCCCAGTCACAGACGCTATCCTTCCACGGGTCACGGACAGTTCATTTTGTGTAGTAGATTTAAGTGTTCTTGTGCTGGTTCGGGATTTTTCTCAAAGGGGCGCTTCCACTGCCTTTACCATCTATTAAATTTTAATAAACCCCAAGTCAAGTGAGAAATTAAAGTCCAGCAAATTCCGACCGGTTACATATATATAATATATATATATATATATATATATATATATATATATATATATATATATATATATATATATATATATGTATATATATATATATATATATATATATATATATATATATATATATATATATATATATATATATATATATATATATATATATATATATATATATATATATATATATATATATTTATATATATGTATACTGTATATAGAAAACGCCATAGTGAGTTTCCCTTCTCACCTCCATCCTTTGTGCGAGACCTCATACTTTAACATTATCTATGAATAACATTTTCCTTATGGTACTCAGATATTTTCTCAAGGAATATTTGCCGTAACTCAAAAGGATTACATTCCATTTTTTTAAACTCTAGCTTATCAATTCTTACAGATACACTCTCCATGAACCAAGGTTTCAAATAAACTTTGTTTGACAAAGGCACACAAAAACCTACAATAATATATTCACACAACATCTGAGAAAGTTTTCTAGTATTAGTATTCATCTTAAAATTACTAGTAATTACATTAGTAATTTTATCAACAGCAGACTTCAGATACCCATCACCACGCCTAATAAGCCTTAGAGTAGAAATGACAGTCAGCTCCACAATTCTGTGTATTATGCTCGGGACATTTAGCTCCATCCTCATAACCTCTATTCTTGTTGTCCTTGGACAACCAAGCACAATCCTCATTGCTTCATTCTGAATAAGCTCTAATGGCCTAAGATCTTTTACTGAGGAAGAAGCTAGAACTGGAGCTGAATAAGCAATGATACTCCTAATTGTACTTAAGTACAAAGATCTTAAAACTGGTATACCAACACCATTTGCTCTATTTGACAAAACTTTTTCAGAGGTTTTAGCCTCGCTGTACATATATTTTTGACATAAGTAATTTGATCCATAACATTATTATTTATAACCCACAAACATTCCCAGATATTTGTAACTGGATACTTTTTGAAATTTTATTCCATTTAGCCAAAATTCTTTTCCATTTACTGCCCTTGACTGAAATTTGGTTTTATTTTCATTATTGACCAGTCCCAAGGAGACAAAGATACTGCAGCTGATCAATGACCCTTATATCTTCCTCATTCTTACATTGGATCAGAATGTCATCAGCATAAATGATTACTTGGGACTCGCCCTGGAATTTGTAACTAGCTATTCTGTCCATAAGAATATTAAAAAAGCAGAGGGCTAAGAACGCCACCTTGTGGGGTACCCAACCCTAGACTTTTTTCTTCCGATTCATGACCTTGAAACCAGACACTCGCTTTTCTGTTAGTTAAGTAATCTGTAATCCACATCAATAATTTCCCTTTTATACCTTTACTTACAAGACTTTCTAAGATCACTTCCTTATTTGCCTTATCAAAGGCACTTTAAAGGTCTACAAACAGTCTACAGTTGACATTAGCATTACTAAGACATTTAATCACACAATCTGTAGTGCTTTTACCCTTTAAAAATCCTAACAAATTACTAGACAAGAGACCATCAATTTTATACAATAATCTATTTAATATCATTCGCTCCATCATTTTAGATATACAAGATGTTAAGGATATGGGTCTATAATCATTATACTGCCCGATTCTGGGGTCACTAATTCTAAGGGAATAACTTAACTATACTCTTAATTTTAAGGTCGCTGCCACCAGACCCCTTTGGACGGTATGTAGCTCGTTAGGTAGCGGGCAGAGTAAGCTGGGCATTGGGTTGGATTTTTCATTGGCCAAATCAAGAGTGGGAAGAAGGGTGAAACATCAACCCTGACTTAACTAATTTATTCCTTATAAAAACATATTGCATCCAATCACAATAAAAAAAGAGCTGGCCTTCATCAGAAGAACCACTATTATGTTCATTACACTTCACATCAATATACGTCCTTCATCAAACAACTCCTATTATCATCTTCATTCTTCATAATAACCAATGACCTCCTTACCTCGGTCAATCTTTCTTACCATAACACCCAACACATCAGACTGCACCACATGTTAGAGTATAGTGTAGGGTTTCGTGATATAATGTTGTCTAGCACTCAGGATGGATGGAAACTCTAAGGTGGTTTTCTTATATAATATAAGTTATATGGTAGACAGTCTGGTGCTGGAGATGCCGTGTGGTGAGGAGCTGCTCAGTAGACACGTTCGGTGAGTAGCGTGTTGAAGGAGGTAGATGTGCAGGAGCTTCGTTAGAGAAGATGTTGCCTGTTGCTGGCCTCCAGGTTGAATGAGAGAGGGACAGCGAGGAGCTTGCTTGGAGGAGGTGTTGCGTGTTCAGGAACGTAGAGTAGAATAAGAGAGCTGGTTGGTGAGGACGCTCAGAGAAGGACAGCTGGTGGGTCGCCATGCTCGCCTGCGGGAGCGAGGACCGCCAGGCAGGCGGAGGAGAAGAGAGGGCCGCCAGGCAGCGGCGGAGGAGGAGGTGTTGCGTGTTCAGGAAGAGAGGCCAGAATGAATCTCAATGGAGAGACAGAGCTTATATACCCAGCAGCCGTGAGTCATCCATGAGTCAACCTGGGAAACCCGGTCTTTTGACTCCGTTGCTAGGCTACTGTGGCATCTGGTGACGCCCCCCCCTGGGCCGCTCGTTTGGTTGCTAGGGAAGACTTAGCAGGTGGCATGCAGCTACGCAGTTGTAGGGGAGACGTCCACTACAATAGCATCACATGTTATAGCACCACATCTCGTATGCACTCCACATCTACAAGTATGGAACTCCTTGATATTTTTAGGTACACATACCAGGTACCTCATTCACTCTCTACTCTTGCTGAGTAGATGGGCTAATTCCCAAGTAATCATACCAGTACTGGTTCCACGCCTGGTATTATTAGGTCGCTCCACGTAGCGACCGCGAAACTTCTCAAATATACAATTATTTTCTTCTATCCTGGGTGGTGATATGTAGGGTATCCACAGATTCACAGTGGAGGTGCATAATGGCCATAGGTAGACACATCACACATGGTGAGTTCCTCACAGTGGTGGTAATGGCTGACGCTGGACGCGTGGATACCTGTTTTGGTGAGAGAGCGGGTATCACTAAGTAAAGCCTGATGGGCTTTTATCACCACACACTAGTACAACTATTACTTCACTTTATAATATGAGGCAAAGTTTTAAGATGTAAAAAACTGCTAGATAAGTCTTTTTTGGGGCTGAATGGAGCACGATGGAGTTCACTGACCTGTTTTGGGTATCACTAAGGAAGATGCCTCGCATCTCTCATTGAACTAGGCCTACAGTTTCCAATCTTTAATTTTCACTTTGATATTATCCTGGTTCTCACAAATGCACTTTCCTTTCTATTGTGACCTTATGCCTTATAATTATATATCTTAATCCTAAATTACATACTAAAGTAAGGATCTGGTTTGCCAGTTCCTGGGGAAATTAATTGGGCTATATCATTAACCCAAAACTGTAGCCCGGGGCAGAATGGACGCCAACCAGAACAAAGCCTAGCGTCGTATTTTCATAGCGTGGGTATATCCACTTCACTTCAATCTGTATTTAGAGATCATCCCCTCACACGTTGCAATCGTTGAACACAGTCATAAGATTTTCTGATCATTGCATTGCTCGTGGTTATTCGTCACATGAGATAACATGAGTGTATAAAGCTAGGGTTGCCATATCTGAACATTAAAAAAAAGGACGTTCCCGAAAACATCCTGCCACCCCTCCCCCCCCGTCCGGCACACACTTTGGCGCTATGTAACCTTGAAGCATGCGTGACAATTAATTTTGCATAACACACACACACACACACACACACACACATATATATATATATATATATATATTTATATATATATATATATATATATATATATATATATATATATATATATATATATATATATATATATATATATATATATATATATATATATATATATATATATATATATATATATATATAAAACAAAGAAGCATGTCTGTGTGTTTGTGTGTGTGTCCGCACGAGAATCTCGGAAACTACTTTACCGATCTGTAGTGATGATGGATGGTGTTAAATGTAGTGATGATGGACGGTGTTATATGTAGTGATGATGGATGGTGTTATATGTAGTGATGATGGACGGTGTTATATATAGTGATGATGGATGATGTTATATGTAGTGATGATGGGTGGTGTTATATGTAGTGATGTTGAATGGTGTTATATGTAGTGATGATGGATGGTGTTATATGTAGTGATGATGGATGGTGTTATATGTAGTGATGATGGATGATGTTATATGCAGTGATGATGGGTGGTGTTATATGTAGTGATGATTAGACAATAAAATGATAACAGTTTAATGCTAAAAAAATATACTTTGCTGTATCGTTGTAGTGAAAAACATGGTGAAACTTACATACACCGTCAATGAACTATTGGTAGAAGAAGAACTTTTGGGGACTGAACAGTGAGACAATGTGGAGCCTCCCGGAGGGTGGCGTCCTACCGTTGCCTAGAGGATGAGCGCGATTCTGCTAGTATATATATATACACCAGTATCGGTGTACTGCATTGCATTGTGTTTTTAATGTAGGCTAATATACAACATACATGGTATAGAAATCTTTAAAAAAAAATTACCTTTGCTTAAGGCTGAACATCTTCATTCCTTTAGCTGCAGTCTTCTTCCCCCACCGTGTGTGTGACTTTATGTGCCCATGCATACTTTTCTGTAGATCGGATCTTTTTCAGGATTGACTGATTGCTCTTTAGAAAGGTATAGAAGTCGCTGCAAGATGTTTCTCGGAAGTTGTACTGTACAGTCAGAATGCCTTTCATTGTTTCAACACTCAATTTGGCTGTGGCAACAAGCGACAAACCCACAACAGAGACTAAGATCAAACACTGTCACTGTAGGTTAAAGACTGGCCAATCACCGGTCACCGTCATAGTTGTCAACACACGTAAATAATATAGCAAAAGTGGCTAGATTATGGTTGAAAATTGCTAAAATGCCTTAAATGCAGAACAAGAAAAACAAATGCTACAGTGTAAAAAAAGCCAAAGAAAAAAATAGTATACTTTCAACATTTCATTTATGGCTGTAATAGCACTAAATACAAAAAAATATATATATTAATGCGCGTGACTGAAGAACAAGCAAAATCAGTACATGGCACTACATGCTAGCCCAAAAACTGCTAGCAGCTAAGTTGACAACACCGTACAGGCGTACACGTGACTTATCAGTTGACGAAAATTGAGCGAGATCTCTACCGTTTCCACGTCCCCTCTCTCACAGTCTCTCTCTCTCTCGTCATTACAGTTTCATGCTTTTTTTTTCGTGGAGAAAATGATGGAAGCTGAAATTCCGGACTTTTGAAGAATTTTAAAATTTACTTCCGGATGAAGATTTCGAGACCTAAATGGAGGACATGTCCGGGAAAATACGGACGTATGGCAACCCTATTGTAATTAAGCTCACACCGAGGCATACAAGATATTTTCTTTGAAGTATAGTTTCCGGATCACTTCCAACACTTCACATAGGTCTGATACATTTATTCTTTTTCCAGATCACTGTTCTCTTATATTTTCATATGATACCCATGGTAGCTTTGTTCACTAATCGTTCACAGACGTAAATAGTAAGAACTTCAAACACGATCTACACTTATCCCTTATAGTACATTAGACCGTATCAATTGGACCTTCCCAGTCACCCTAAAGATACTTTGAGCTCTTAAAGCTATGAGTACATACACTTAATATTATATGACCGTACCTTGGTACAATTCGTATAAAACAACATACAGAAGGTGAGTTACCCTTTACCAACGTTTCTCGTTTTCTGTGACTCTACAAGCGCGGTGGATTTGAAAGTTATGTAGCTTGATATGAATAAAAGAGATATTAAGGATGACTATGATGTGCGCAGTACACCCTTAGGCACAGGAACAATGAGTGCCATTTTCCATTTCACTGGCAGTCTTCCATTTTCATGTGACAAATTAAAGAGATCTAAAATTGGATTGTCTTCCATACTTACAAGATAAATTATAACATCATAGGTTAGAGTTTAGACCATCCCTGCCAGGAGTATTAGACGTCCCTTTCTTTCCAGAATTCAAAATTTCATCCTTAGTAAAAGGAATACAGGTTTCCTCACTTACAGTACTTTGGACATTCACCAACCTTCGCCTCATAAATCTTGAATTCCTCAAGCAAATCTGAACGTTACTTGGGAGACACTCATAATTAGATGCATACGCCCACTTATTCATTAGTTTGTAGGGGTATCGAGATATTATTGTTGTCTAGCACTCAGGATGGAAGGAAACTCTAATGTGGTTTTCTTGTATAATATATAAGTTATATGATAGACAGTCTGGTGCTGGAGATGCCGTGTGGTGGGGAGCTGCTCAGTAGAAGACGTTCGGTGAGTAGCGTGTTGAAGGAGGTAGATGTGCAGGAGCTTTGTTAGAGAAGATGTTGCCTGTTGCTGGCCTCCTGGTTGAATGAATGCTGGATAGCTAGGAGCTTGCTGGAGGAGGTGTTGCGTGTTCAGGAAGATGGGCCAGAATGAGAGTTGGTTGGTGAGGAAGCTCAGAGAAGGACATGCTCGCTGGCGGGAGCGAGGACCGCCAGGCAGGCGAGGAGAAGCGAGGGGCCGCCAGGCAGCGGCGGAGGAGGAGGTGTTGCTTGTTCAGGAAGAATGGTCAGAATGAATCTCAATGGAGAGACAGAGCTTATATACCCAGCAGCCGCTATGAGTCATGTTGGGAAAACCCGAGAAGTCGCCGGTGAATAGTTTCGTTGCTAAGATACGGTAACATCTGGGGACAGCTCTCGCTTGGTTGCTAGGCAACGGCACGTTGGAATGTGATAGCAGGTGGTGGCGGTGCTAC
This sequence comes from Homarus americanus, assembly GCF_018991925.1. Lineage (NCBI taxonomy): Eukaryota > Metazoa > Arthropoda > Malacostraca > Decapoda > Nephropidae > Homarus > Homarus americanus. The sequence goes on from NW_024732857.1 coordinate 42,212, forward strand.
GCAGTTTGTAGGGGAGACGTCCACTGCAAGTTCATTAGCTTTGGCGTTTGGATTGGGATGAACATAAAATTTCTTCTTGACTCCTCTTACCTTATTCACACCAACCCAAACCTGATTCAAAAATTTTGATTGAGCAATCTCTCTCAAAAAACCACTCCAATACATACTTCTGGCTTCCTGATTTACCTCTGTTGTACACTCTGCCACTTCTTTTTTCTTCTTTTATCCTCTTCACCACTGATCGGCTCGTTAGACGCTTGAGCGATCGGCCACGTCTCTATTACGCACTGTTGGCAAGTACTGGGCATGCACCGACTCCTAAATGTACCTGAACCTGCTCCAGTGTTGGTCAAGTCTTGTCTTGAAAGAGCTCACACTCGTTGCCATCACAACACTTTCTGGCAGATTGATCCAAGAGTTCACAACCGTCATTCCGAAAAAATTTGCCCTAACAGTTTTCTGGACTTGCGGCTTCTTCAATCTTGAGCTGTGATCCCTTGTGAGGCGAGCGTCCGCCAGCTCCAAGTAAGGACGATCGACTGAGTAGTGCTCCTTGAGATGCTTATACACCTCAATTAAGTCACCCCTTGCCCGTCTGTAGTATAAGCTAGGCAAGTTCAGGCGCTCCAATCTCTCAGGGGAGCTGAGGTGCCGAAGTGCAGGCACCAGTCTAGTGGCCCTTCTTTGAACATTTTCAACTAACTGACAGTCCCTAGCATATCTCGGGACCAGACAGGGTGACAGTACTCCAGATGGAGAAGCACTTCATTCTTGAAGATCGTTACGAGGGACGGACCATCTAGATATCTGAACGACGTTCTAATAAGACCCAATAATTAATTTGCCTGATTTACCTTCTTCTCACAATGGCCTGAGAACTTCAGCTCATTATCAACATACACACCTAGGTCCTTCTCACATTCAGTCTCAAATAGTGCAGTTTCTTCATCCCGTTGGGACATATGATACACCTCCTTACCGTTGGTATGCCCCAGGTGCATCCTCTTACACTTCTATCCACGCTAAGACATTTTCCCGGATTCCGTACCCTTCCAGTTTGATTTTCAGCCTTTCATGGGGTACATTGCCGAAAGCCTTGGCAAAATCTAAGTAAATATTGCTAATATTACCACCCCGTTTCGGAATATGGGTTCAAATATCCAATACCTTGAGCAATTGTGCTAAGCAGGAGTGCCCCGGCATAAAACCGTGTTGGCAATCCTTTATAAGATTGTTTCGTAGTAGATGTTCCATTGCGGCATCTCTGATAATACTCTCAAGTACTTCACATATTATGCTGGTTAGGCTTACCGTTCTATAGATGTTCGTGAAGTGACGATCGCCCTTCTTGAAGATAGGACTCACATAAGCCACTTTCCATTCACTGGGGACCTTTTGTTCATCCAGGTATTTACAAAACAGGATCTTCAGGGGCTCGGCAAGCTCGTTGCACAACACTCTTGGCACTCTAAGATGCACCATGTCAGGGCCGGGACTCTTATGGACCTTTAGTTTTGACAGTTTATTTCTAATACCCTCTTCTGTGAACACAATGTGGGTCAGTGCTGTGTCGAACCGTCTGTCCTAAAACGCAGGATGGTTAATCGCATCCTCTCTTGTGAACACCGAGGAAAAGAAGCTGTTCAATGCCTCAACTTTATTCTGGTCAGAATCTGCATAACTACCATCTTCAAGCCTCAGGTCTGATACTCTTACTCACGTTTTTAATTTCGACTTTGCATAGCGGTAAAACGCCTTTGGGTTTGACTTGACCTCACTTACAACCAGCCTCTGGAACTCCTTTTCAGCCCTTCTACACTCTATCTTTGCTTGGTTTCTGGCTTTTGCATACATCCTCCAGTCCTGCTCATCGTTTGACCCAACCCACGTCTTGAATTTCGAGGTTTTCTTCTTAACTTTGTCGACTGCAGTGTGGTTCATGTGAAGGGATCTCCTCGTATTCCTAGAGGCACTGGGTTTGGTCTTGGGCATATATTTATCGATCAAATGGGTCACTTTACTAGTTATGATATTCAGCGTAGTGTCTGCGTTCTTGTGCCTTAATGAGTCAGACCAGCTGATACCCCTCAACTCTTCCCTCATCCAGTTTGGCCACCATACCCTCCTCGTTTGTTATGATGAGTTATAGTGGCCTGGGTGTTTGATCTCCTCTGTAATGTGTCGGGTCTCTAACATGTTGGAACAGAAAATTATCTCTAAGGGTTTCTACAAAAAGAGTAACAGGGTTATTCAAGTCATTTGGGGTGAACTCGTTTCTTCAGTCGATGTCGCCATAGTTAAAGTCCCCCATGATAAGGAGGTGGCTAGGGTTGAGCATCACCGCATTTTCTATTAAGGCTCTTAAGTTCCTTTGATTTAGTGGACCACACTTTGGGGATCTGTAGATACATCTGACGATAAGTAAGTCCCCTCCCTTTAATTTAATTTTACACCACTTGGACTCTTCAAAAACATCCTCTCCCTGTACCCTCGCCTGGCTGGCTCTAGGGTCTTGCCTATCATAAATTGTGGGTTTATGAGATATTGGTTCGCACTCAGGATGGGATGGAGAAAGGAAACTCACAATGTGCTCTCTGTATACATATTAGCTTGGTGGCTGGTGCTGGGAGGAGGCAGCGTGGTTACAAGCGTGAGTAGGGAGAGCTGGTTGGTGAGGGTGCTCAGAGGAGGTGTTGCTCGCTGTGGCTGTAGCTAGAAGAAGGGCAGGTCACGGCCAGGTGAGGTCTTATATGGCGGGGGTAGGCATGGCTTGATTGTAGACCTCTGCTTTGTTCGGGGGCGCTGGTTACCTTACCTTTCCCACGAGATGCAGGCTGGTGAATTCGCGGGGTGTCGGCTAGTCAGCGACACACGGCGTTTGTAGGGGAGGAATCTACTACAATACTCCCCCTTCCCTCCGGGTGGTGCAGGAGACTTGTTGTCGGCAGGGTTGTATCCCACATGTGAGACATAACGGGTGGGGGTGTGGATGAGCCGGCCGCTACGGGAGATGACTCTTTCTAGAGACACGAGATCTGTGGGAGAAGTAGAGGGGTGAGTAGGTTTGTGGATAAGAGAAGGTTTTACAGGCGAGGAATGTGGTGCTTCTCTCGCAGCGGGTACGCAGTCCTCAGTGTCGCCGGGTGGGGTGTCTGGGTCCGCGTCAGGAGGAGGGCCCACATCAGGAGGAGGGTCCATGACAGCAGGAGGGTGCAAGACAGGCGCAGTATGTACCTGAGGAAGAAAAGAGGGTGCCCAGAAATGTTGTGGGTGAGGTGGTGCTGCAAGGGGTAATTGTGGGCAGACTGGAGGAGGAGGTGCGGGATGAATGTGTTCAGGGCGGTGGGAAGGCTGGCGTGGGGCAGTAGCCTTGAATGTAGAAACCGCCTGACGTAGTGTTTGTAGTAGGTCGTGACGGGCAGCAGGAGTGAAGTGGTCAAGGTCAGAAGTAAGGCGTGTGATGTGCTGCTTGATAGTGGCGGAGGTTATGGCGCCTACCCGTCTCCGTCGATGTCGCTTCGCCGTGTGGTTGCAGGGGTCTCACAGCATCTAGCATTAGCACCAAAACGTTGATGGTACCAAGAGAGGGTAGATACACTGTACTGGGGGCTGGGGGCGGCGTCTGAGGTAGGACGGGTGTGTTGGGGTCGGTAGGACGTGGTGCGTGAGTTAGGACCAGGTCCAGCAGCAGGCATGGAGGAGCAGAACTGTTCAATGGTGTCCATCCTGCGGTTCATAGTTTGCAACAGGTCCCTGATGTCTTGTGAGGTATTGCTCGGCTGAGGGGTGTTGACCCGGTTTACAAGTTCAGAGGTAAGTACTGGTGTGGTCGTTGGGTTGTCCGCGACAGCCAGGCACGCAGCTGTGCACTCGTTGAATATTCTGTCTGCCGCTGTTGCGTAGAGTTCAGGTGTCGCCGAGTTATCTACTGCGGACAGGATGATACGTACTTGTGTGGGGAGCATTTGTGCGGGAAGCTGGCACAGGATAGGGTCAGGAAGTCTGTCTGTGTGCCGGGAGTTCAGCCTACACATCTCCTCCCAGAGAAGTACCGGAGTTGAGTTTCCAAGGGAGATAGAAGATAGGTTTTGCAGGAGACTGGGGCGGGTCCGTTGGCAATGCGTTTTTAAGGCGTCCTTCAGGGTGGCGAATTTGTTGTTCTCTGGAGGGTTGGAAATAGTCTGTGATACTTGCGTGGCGACTTCCGTGGGCAAGGAACAGAGCAGGGCGCCGTACTTTTGCTCGTCAGTAGCTTGTGAGCCGATGAGGATTGCTTCCACATGATCTAACCAGTCCTCGACATTGTGGTTGAAAGTCGGTAGAGAGATCCGTCCGTCCATTCTTGCGGAATTGTGTCACACGGTCGTGAGATGGTGTCGTCGTGGAGTAGTGGGGTAGCACGTGGTGCAGGTAAGGCAGTTGGCCTAGGCTGGCAGCAGGCAGGACGATCTTCTCAGCTCCAGGAGTAAGGCAGCAGAAAGGAGTGTGGTGTTCACGGCTCCACGGGTCACCAATTGTAGGTTTACATGAGATGTTTCTCCTCCATCCTGTGTGAGTGCGAATCTCCGGGGGTCACCATTTGTGGGGTTATGAGATATTGGTTCGCACTCAGGATGGGATGGAGAAAGGAAACTCACAATGTGTTCTCCGTATACATATTATATTGGATGTACAATGCAGCTTGGTGGCTGGTGCTGGGAGGAGGCAGCGTGTTTACAAGCGTGAGTAGGGAGAGCTGGTTGGTGAGGGTGCTCAGAGGACGTGTTGCTTGCTGCGGCTGTAGGTAGAAGAAGGGCAGGTCGATACGATACGAAGTCTTTAGTTAAGAGGTGAAAGAAGATTATTAGGGATTGAAGGAAAAGTGGTGAAACTGAAATACAGTAGGAGTAGAAAGAATCTGGGCTCAACCAGATCGCTTCATCTTTCTTATTGGTGTTTTGTCTTTGTTCTGCTCCCTTGGGCTTAATTGTAGACCTCCGCTTTGTTCGGGGGCGCTGGTTACCTGACCTTGCCCACGAGATGCAGGCTGGTGAATTCGCGGGGGGAGGGGGGGTCGGGGTCGGCTAGTCAGCGACACACGGTGTTTGTAGGGGAGGAATCCACTACAAGATAACCACACGCTTCTTGCAAGTTTCTTGAGAAAGGTTCGTAAATGAGTCAAATCCAGCAATACTGAACTCACATTCTTCTGGGTCGATTCTCCTGTTCTTGTACAACATTTCGACAATTCCCACAATATCTGGTTGGTGTACTTTCATTAGTGTTTCAAACTCCTCTCTCTTATAAAGAAACATGTCAGTATTAGTGTACATTAGGGTGTGTCATACGGAGGCGAATTTTTTTTTTTGAGTTTGAAAAATCGGCCCATGGTAATAATGATGTGCAGAATCATGTGATATCTTCAGATTTGAAAAGTTTTCATTTTTTGCTAGGTAAATTTTAACTTGAAATCTTATGAAAATTCAGTATTCCCACCCTTTTACCAACACCACTAAATAGCTTATTTAAAGTAAAGTAAATGTATCAGGTTAATTTATTAGGATGAAAATGATCCAGAATAGTGAAACGAATGATCTTGACACATTTGTTAAATTTAATATTCCTTTAGAAAACAAAATCATCAAATACAAAAACCGGTTTTACTACTACGACCCGGTGTTGCTGCACACCATAGAGAACATGTCTTTCTTGCTTCTGTTTCTACTCATCACCTCCCTGCTGACCACCTGAGCTCGGATGTAGCCTTCCCTCCTCTCCTGGCTGTACACATGAGTGCTGGCCTCGCTCACTTGCTGTACACAACGCTCTATACTCTGGGTGTGCGAGGGCCAGGCAGGGACATGCATGGGGTTGTCCAGGAAAGCTCTGACTTGAACATTGGTGAGGCTGCAGGTAAGAGGGGCTCACTGCCAGCCTGGATGTTATCCAGATCTATGAGATCAGTGAGGGTCTTGGCACCTAGATTGACTTCAGGAGTCTTCCTGACCCTGAAGGAATCGTCACCAACTGATTCGTCATGCCCAGATCCTCTCATAAGTCTCATATCCAAGATCTTTTTGACTGCCACTCTTCTCTCCTCCTCATCCTTACTGCAGAGCATTGTCTGCAGAACTGCCTCGGGATGAGCATACCAGGAAAGATCTCCTCACAGTCTGCTCCACAATCTGAACAACCTTCCTTGGCTGACTCCTCAGGAGCTCAAGCTGGAAGAGAACATGCCTCGGACCTTCGGAGAACGATGACTTGACCTTGGTGTTGAACCAATTTGGCAAGTAGACACTCACGATGAATTGGACAATAAGTCTCAGGTTGTGAAGCTGGTTCCCTTTCAGTTTATGATGAGCGACCCAAATTCTGCAGAACCTGAGAGCCGTTGTGAGCCACCTAGAATGTGAGACTGGACCTATCTGCAGGTAAGCAAGTCTATCAGGCATGACCCCAGTTTTGATGGCACTGCAAATCATGTAACCATAGTACTGGTCAGTACTCAGGTCGTCAATGACAGTATGTGCAAGCTCAACGAGTGGAGAGGCCAACTGTGATTTTTTCAAAGCTCGGGTTTATTTCTAACTCAGTGGCAGAGTCCAGCATCTTGCCAAGAGGACCAGACCATCTGTTGTTTGAAAGAGTCTTGCCATCCAGCTCCTGGATCAGATGTCTGAGTGGCAACTCGTTGGTGTGGAGGTCACAAACAATCCAGACCAGCTTCCTCCCAATCTTCCGCTCTATCCACTGTATGACCCCCCTTGCCACCCTGTGTTCGTGTTGGTGCTGTCCCCTCCAATGGCCTGCAGGGTCTGGTCTACGTTCCTCTCTCTGAGCCAGTTCACAATGTTATCTGCCACTTTCTCAGCTGGTTTCCTGATGTCATCTTTCTCTGGAGTGAAATGCCACGAATACTTCCCTCCTGGTTCACTGCAGCAGGAGTAGTGTTCCTCCTTCACCATGGCAGGGAACAACTTGTCAGAATCTCCAACTTTCATGAGAACTTTAGTGTCATCGCTAGCCCATCAAAGAACAAACAATTGATTCCATTTTTCTCTTATCCTTATCAAACTCCTCTTCTAGGTTACTGACAAGTTTCTCCTGAGCTCTCCTTACTTTGTTATGATCTATCACCAGGTGAACATCATCAGGTGTTATCAAACCACCGTCAATCAGGCAGCTGTTGCTATCTCTGCAGTTTCTCTGAGACCAGTGTGGTGTCGCATGCTTTGTAGAGCTATCTCGGATATCTTTCTCTTCGAATCTTATGCCTGGAAGGTTTGGGATCATTATTTTCTGGGTTAGGGACAAAGTCACCCATTCTCCTGAGTCAGCACTCGGATCAGCCATGGAAGTCATTAAACTCTGAATCAGCTTGACTCCAATATGGCCTTTTACCTCACCCTGGGCCTTCTCAAGTCTCTTTTCCTCGGCAACTCTTCTTCTCTTCTGTCTCTCTGTGGCAGCCTCCTGTCTCTTGGACTCCGGAATATCTTGGCTAGAAATCATGAGAGCCCCTATACTGCCAGTCTTCTCTCTCTGTGCTTTGACAAATGCCTGTTCGATCACAGGAATCTTCAGTTCACGCTTGTAAACACAGGAGATGTGGGCCTCGGATTTACAGTCACGATCGCATCCAAACTCAGGACAGAGAACAATTGGGCACTTGCAAGTAATTATGTCAAATAACTGGTCCAGTTGCTTGGCAAAGCCGTCCTTAACTGCAAGTTTTCCTCTCCCAAGAGAGATATCTCTTGCCTTTTCCCAACTGGCTAGCAGTCTCTCACTAATCTTCTTCTGACTTGTTATGACTGGAGGCTTGAACTGAGCGTTAGCCAGAGTGTACAGTGCCAAGACAGCTTTGGTCATATCACTGGCAATGTCTTTGTTTGTGTAAGTTCTTTGGTTCTTTTCACTGATTTGCCTGATTAAAACACCGTATCTCAAAGCATCTCTCTCAATGTAGGCAACTCCGACTTCAGGAGCTCTCTCCCAGACCCAAGATAGTGACTGAGA
>NW_024732858.1:0-5410 GCF_018991925.1 Homarus americanus
CCTCTCCACCATCATCAACACCTCTCCACCATCATCAACACCTCTCCACCATCATCAGCACCTCTCCACCATCATCAGCACCTCGCCACCATCATCAACACCTCTCCACCATCATCAGCACCTCTCCACCACCATCAGCACCTCGCCACCACCATCAGCACCTCTCCACCACCATCAGCACCTCTCCACCACCATCAGCACCTCGCCACCACCATCAGCACCTCTCCACCACCATCAGCACCTCTCCACCACCATCAGCACCTCGCCCTGCATCATCAACCTCACCACCACCATCAGCACCTCGCCACCATCATCAACACCTCACCCACCACCATCGGCACCTCCGCCACCATCATCAACACCTCACCACCACCATCAGCACCTCGCCACCGCCATCAACACCTCTCCATCATCAACACACCACCACCACCATCAGCACCCCCTCACCACCATCAACACCTCACCACCATCGCATCAACACCTCACCACCACCATCCAGCGCCTCGCCACCATCATCAACACCTCACCACCACCATCAGCACCTCGCCACCATCATCGCTTTCTCCACCATCCATCAACACCTCTCCACCATCATCAGCACCTCGCCACCATCATCATCAACACTCGCCACCACCATCAGCACCTCCTCCACCATCATCGCGCATACTCATCATCGGCTTGCATCCTGCATCATCAGCGCCTCACCATCATCGGCACCTCGCCTGCATCATCGGCACCTCTCCTGTCATTAAGCGCACTCCGCCACCACCATCGGCTTTCTCATACCACCCGTCAACGCCTCATCACCGTACGTGACACCACCATCATCAACACCTCGCCACCACCATCAACACCTCTCCACCATCATCAACACCTCTCCATCATCATCAGCACCTCGCCACCATCATCAACACCTCGCCACCACCATCAGCACCTCTTCACCATCATCAGCACCTCTCCACCACCATCAGCACCTCGCCAACTCTACCAGCACCGCCATGTGCTTCCTTTCGCCTCTGCCATTAGAAACGTAAACTACAGTAACCAATGGCCGCCCGCCTTGTGTCTGAGGTGTGCTGCTTTAAGACACAAACATTACTGTCATGCGAGACAAGGGCAAGTTCAAATACAAATGTGTCTGATGATGCTCACTAACCAATGGCTGGACATGTTCCTAACTGCAAAATGGATGTGGACTCTCCCTTATCCCCACTGGAGGTTGGAATAGGGTATGTCCCAAAAGAAAAAAATGGGGGGGGGGGGACTTTTCATTTCCTACTAAGGTCTGTACAATAATATGTCCCAAGACCAGGCTGACAAAGGGACTTAACCATATCCCTACCAGAGGTTGGACACGGGAATGTCACAAGAACAAACTGACAAAGGGACACGCCAAACATAACAAGGAGACAGGAAGCGACCCGCACTGACCCTCCCCGACCACACTTAATAATTGACTATGAGAGAGAGAGAGAGAGAGATGAACAAGGGGACATTTGAACTCACTCGACCACTTGATATATTGTTCTTTCGCTTAGAGTAGTTAGTCCTTTCTCTTCAGTTACTCTGAACTTTCTCTTTCTACAGTGGTATACTCAAGAGCTCTCTCTCTCTCTCTCTCTCTCTCTCTCTCTCTCTCTCTCTCTCTCTTAAAGCAGATGGGGGCAACACACCTGACCCAAACACCTGTGCATACACTTTGGAACTGGGGAGGAGAGGGTGAAAATAATGAGAGCGTTGGGTTCTACTAGCGTGGTCAGGAGTTCTACTAGCATGGTCATTGGTCAGGGATTTCTACTAGCATGGTCAGGGGTTCTACCAGTATAGTCAATGATTCTACTAGTATAGTCAGGGGTTCTACTAGTATAGTCAGGGGTTCTACTAGTATAGTCAGGGGTTCTACTAGTATAGTCAGGGTTCTACTAGTCAGGGGTTCTACTAGTATAGTCAGGGGTTCTACTAGTTTAGTCGGGGGTTCTACTAGTATAGTCGGGGGTTTTACTAGTTTAGTCGGGGGTTCTACTAGTATAGTCAGGGGTTCTACTAGTATAGTCAGAGGTTCTACATCCACAGGATTTATAGGGACATCTATAAGACTTAACATAGCTATAACGGAATGTCTAGTAGCTCAAACGTTAAAAGGTTCTAGTGGAATGACCCAGCGTTTAATGAGTTTTTTAAAGGTTCTAGACGTATCCAAGGGTTCTAACACCATACCCAAGGGTTCTAACACCATGCCTAAGGGTTCTAACACCATGCCAAAGGGTTCTAACACCAGGCCTAAGGGTTCTAACACCATGCCAAAGGGTTCTAACACCAGGCCTAAGGGTTCTAACACCATGCCAAAGGGTTCTAACACCAGGCCTAAGGGTTCTAACACCATGCCAAGGGATCAGACATTTCCCAAGTGTTCTAAATGCTTGTCCTAAAGTTCTACCCATGTGCCAAAGATTCTAACGAGGGTAAATTGAAAGAAATTAACACCAGAGAGTTTTCAAATCAAGTGGACCTCACAATAAACGTGTCTACCAAAATTCACGTTGTCCAGAGTACTTCACGTGCAACTTATTTTAACATTGTTTATTTCTGATACCTTTTGCATAGTTCGCTTAGGATAGGTTAGGTTAGGTTAAGTTTAATTAGATTTGGTTAACTTATATCCAATTTGGCTGTTAGGTCAGGTGAGGTTAGTTTGGCTTATGTAAAGTTAGGTTAGGTTAGGTTAGGTTTGGCTAGGTTCTATTTGGTTGTGATGTTAGTTATGGGTGTGGTTAGACTGAGTTAGGTTGGGTTTGGCTTAATTTTGTTATATTAACGTTAGTTTTGGTTAGGTTAGGTTGGGTTAGAATAATTATGTTAAGTCTGAGTTGGATCTGATTTGGTTATGTCAATAATATCATCACCATAACCATCAACATATAGTAGCATCAAAGCCACTACCACCACCGCCACCACCAACTAGCAGTACCAAAGCCACTACCACCACCACCACCACCAACTAGCAGTACCAAAGCCACTACCACCACCAGCATCAGGAGCGCCACGTGGCTCTCACAGGACTATCATCACCGCCATCAACTACTGTGTATATCACGTCCAACAGCTGTTCCTTAAACATATAGTTACACGTCACCTTTTATGGTTTAGCAGTGTGCAGTAGGGGAGTGAGGTGGGGTGGGGTGGGGAGGCGTGGGTAGGAAGAAGGGGACGGGTGACAGGAGCTTGGGGTAGGGGTGTGGGGTTGGGGGAGGAGAACAACGTCCAGTAGTGATAACATCTGGACCACACCAACACATCAATAACAACGCACCACCTCCACTACGTTCGACCTACCCTCCTAGTGACCCCTCCCCTCCTCCCGTCCGCCACTCCTCCCGTCAGAGCATCACAGCCGTAACACTGGTTTATAGTCGTCCCCTCCATCACTGTATATTATCGAGTCCCCTTAGAACCACCTGCTCTCTCTCTCTCTCTCTCTCTCTCTCTCTCTCTCTCTCTCTCTCTCTCTCTCTCTCTCTCCTCTCTCTCTCTCTCTCTCTCTCTCTCTCTCTCTCTCTCTCTCTCTCTCTCTCTCTCTCTCTCTCTCTCTCTCTCTCTCTCTCTCTCTCTCTCTCTCTCGTGTGAACCAAATGTTGCCATCAGTTCAGCCCCGCCTAAAACACAAGACACGTGTAATTGAAATACGCCACTTATTAACAAAGGGTATAGATACACACCCCCCCCCCGTGTGTGTGTGTGTGTGCGTGCGTGTGGTGTAGACGACGGGGTTAGGCCTACCATGTCAGCTGGTCACTTTCATCTTCACCTGGCCAGTGTGTGACCAGAGACGCGGATTTCCTCTCTATAACCCGTCCCTTCTCCACCTCCCATTTATAAAATAGAAAAGAAATACAAGATTTAAATCAGGCTCACATAACACACCCTTACACATCCTGTACACTCACACATGCTGACACTGTACACTCACACATGCTGACACTGTACACGCACACATGCTGACACCATACCCTCACACATGCTGACACTGTACACTCAAGTACACTCTGTTCATACGGTGTGTTACGCGAACAATTTGTACATCCACCCGACCTTTCATGGACCTAGCAACTGAGAAATATGTATGTATAATATAAATATGTATTCTTGTGTATGTTCGAAATGTATATACGAATATACAGTAAATGTTATATATACCATGTTCTTCTACTGTGCATGTGTATGTTAATAATGTGTATGTATTGTGTATGTTTAATTGTAAACGTTAAGTATGCGTGACTATGTGTTATATATGTGCTTCTGCTTTGTACGTGCAACATATGTGCTAACTTGTATGTGTTAAATTTGTGATTCTCATCTGTCATTATACACGATAAAGTCACACCTGAAAAAGTACTGTACACTGATCCGAAATATCTGTTGTTGTTCCTGTGTTTGTTGACTGACTGACTGTTTCATACTTACCCTGATTAACAGCTGAGTCACCATTACTACCAAATGACTGAATCCTTGTTTTAATTGACTCACTTTTACCACGGATTGACTGACTGACTCTGACTCGCCATTGACTCACCGTGGTCAAGCAAAATCACAGGTACGGCTCTCACCTGAAATGAAAGAAAGTCTGATTACTCTAATGTTATGGTTTTGAAATATCTGTACCTGTAAACTCTATGTATTCTGTTGTTTCTGAATTAATTAAGAATATGACACAAGCTAACTAGACCAAAACAGTAAATAAGAAAAGGTTTTTTAAGACAAGATAGATTTAACAATAAGAAAAAAAAAACAAAGCCCAAAAAATACTAGATGGCTTAGCAGCAAATCCAAGAGTTGAAAAAATAAAATCAACGTAACCCAGAAGAGATATCGTTAGCAAAAATAAAATAACAATAGAGCTACTTTAAAAAAATCCATAATTCAACTCGATGATAAAATTTAAGGTACGAAATTTTGAGATTCTGAAGTTTTATGATTCAAGATTTTCAAAAAAGTTCGTTCGACCAAAATATTTCTTTATTTCTTCTGACGAAAAAACAACTACGGTGCTATCTTTTAGAGTGGTTTCGCTTCAGTGAGCCAGTTAAATACTTCTCACATCTCCAGTTTGGGGAAGAAATCTAACCCAGGAAACATTGACCCTCCCGAAGGCTGAGAGAGGGAGGGTCACACCACGCCATCAACATTCTCCTCAGTGTCCCCGCGCCAGTGTTACCAACCCCGTGATAACACCAGCCTCGTAATTAAGGCCTGAGTGGTGACATTTTCTTCTCCCTGGGATGTATGTGGCAATACTTATCGTCGTCTTGGGAGTGAGACTAAAATGCAAACTATCCTGGTGATCGGGACACATCATCACCTGAGCTAGAAGCTATCCTCTGTTAACCGAAAGTAATAAAATAAGTTAATTATA
>NW_024732859.1:0-14862 GCF_018991925.1 Homarus americanus
CTGCTGCTGCTCCAGCCATTGCAGGGCAGGGAAGGGAAAGCGACGGCAATTTTGGTTGTTGTTTTTGAATGCGGCGCTTTGCTTCGCAGAGGCGCCGAAGCGCTCCGCTGGGGGGCGGAAGATATTTCACACCGAATATGTGTGCGAAGGCACCCTCTCCCCTTAATATAGTGAAATAGTGCAATCGAACATATAAGGGCGGACGTTTTCATCACCGTCTCCCACTCGGTGTGTGTGCAGATTCTCGGATCATTTTGTAAAGTATGCTCGACCCCCGATTGACTTTGGCGGTCTCCCATTCGGGTGTGCAAGTTTCTGTAGTATGCTATTAAATCGACCCCCGATTGACTTTGACTGTCTCCCATTCGGGTGTGCAAGTTTCTGTAGTATGCTATCAAATCGACCCCCGATTGACTTTGACGGTCTCCCATTCGGGTGTGCAAGTTTCTGTAGTATGCTATTAAATCGACCCCCGATTGACTTTGACGGTCTCCCATTCGGGTGTGCAAGTTTCTGTAGTATGCTATTAAATCGACCCCCGATTGACTTTCACTGTCTCCCATTCGGGTGTGCAAGTTTCTGTAGTATGCTATCAAATCGACCCCCGATTGACTTTGACGGTCTCCCATTCGGGTGTGCAAGTTTCTGTAGTATGCTATCAAATCGACCCCCGATTGACTTTGACGGTCTCCCATTCGGGTGTGCAAGTTTCTGTAGTATGCTATTAAATCGACCCCCGATTGACTTTGACTGTCTCCCATTCAGATTGTGCAGTTTCTGTAGTATGCTATTAAATCGACCCCCGATTGACTTTGACTGTCTCCCCATTCGGGTGTGCAAGTTCTCTGTAGTATGCTATCAAATCGACCCCCGATTGACTTTGACGGTCTCCCATTCAGGTGTGCAAGTTCTCTGTAGTATGCTATCAAATCGACCCCCGATTCACTTTGACGGTCTCCCATGCGGGTGTGGAACTTCTCTGGTATGTTGTATAATATGACCGAGGTGGCCCTACCCCTTACTATAGTGAAATAGTGCCATCCAGTGTACAAGGGCGGACGCTTTCATCACCGTCTCCCACTCGGTGTGTGCACATTCTCGGATCATTTTGTATAGTATGCTATTAAATCGACCCTCGATTGACTCTGACGGTCTCCCATTCGGGTGGGCAAGTTTCTGTAGTATGCTATTAAATCGACCCCCGATTGACTTTGACTGGCTCCCATTCGGGTGTGCAAGTTTCTGTAGTATGCTATCAAATCGACCCCCGATTGACTTTGACGGTCTCCCATTCGGGTGTGCAAGTTTCTGTAGTATGCTATCAAATCGACCCCCGATTGACTTTGACGGTCTCCCATTCGGGTGTGCAATTTTCTGTAGTATGCTATTAAATCGACCCCCGATTGACTTTGACGGTCTCCCATTCGGGTGTGCAAGTTTCTGTAGTATGCTATTAAATCGACCCCCGATTGACTTTGACTGTCTCCCATTCGGGTGTGCAAGTTTCTGTAGTATGCTATCAAATCGACCCCCGATTGACTTTGACGGTCTCCCATTCGGGTGTGCAAGTTTCTGTAGTATGCTATTAAATCGACCCCCGATTGACTTTGACGGTCTCCCATTCGGGTGTGCAAGTTTCTGTAGTATGCTATTAAATCGACCCCCGATTGACTTTGACTGTCTCCCATTCTGGTGTGCAAGTTTCTGTGGTATGCTATCAAATCGATCCCCGATTGACTTTGACGGTCTCTCATGCGGGTGTGGAACTTCTCTGGTATGTTGTATAATATGACCGAGGTGCCTCTACCCCTTACAATAGTGAAATAGTGCCATCCAGTGTACAAGGGCGGACAGTTTCATCACCGTCTCCCACTCGGTGTGTGCAGATTCTCGGATCATTTTGTAAAGTATGCTCTTAAATCGACCCCCGATTGACTTTGACGGTCTCCCATTCGGGTGTGCAAGTTTCTGTAGTATGCTATTAAATCGACCCCCGATTGACTTTGACGGTCTCCCATTCGGGTGTGCAAGTTTCTGTAGTATGCTATTAAATCGACCCCCGATTGACTTTGACTGTCTCCCATTCGGGTGTGCAAGTTTCTGTAGTATGCTATTAAATCGACCCCCGATTGACTTTCACTGTCTCCCATTCGGGTGTGCAAGTTTCTGTAGTATGCTATCAAATCGACCCCCGATTGACTTTGACGGTCTCCCATTCGGGTGTGCAAGTTTCTGTAGTATGCTATTAAATCGACCCCCGATTGACTTTGACGGTCTCCCATTCGGGTGTGCAAGTTTCTGTGGTATGCTATCAAATCGACCCCCGATTGACTTTGACGGTCTCCCATTCGGGTGTGCAAGTTTCTGTAGTATGCTATCAAATCGACCCCCGATTGACTTTGACGGTGTCCCATTCGGGTGTGCAAGTTTCTGTAGTATGCTATCAAATCGACCCCCGATTGACTTTGACGGTCTCCCATTCGGGTGTGCAAGTTTCTGTGGTATGCTATCAAATCGATCCCCGATTGACTTTGACGGTCTCCCATTCGGGTGTGCAAGTTTCTGTAGTATGCTATTAAATCGACCCCCGATTGACTTTGACGGTCTCCCATTCCAGATTGTACCCAAGTTCTCTTGGTGCATTTGAAGTATGAGTTGAGTTTAATGAAGTTGATTTCGTCATAGGCACGGTGCTGTGCTGTGCTGTGCCATCGACAACACCAATAAGGAAGGGGCATCTATTTTTACTTAGGCTAGCATACCTAAGTTAAAGCAAACTCCCCTTGCCAATACAAGAAGGAAGAGGATTTCTTATAGTATAATAAACAATTCATCATGACCAAATACAGTATCTAACACAGGGGGTCCGGGGGCGCAGCCCCCGGTTAGCAACTAACCATTTGATTGCATTATCTCTGAGAATAGTTAGCAATTATCCATTTGATTGCATTATCCCAGAGTTAGGGGGTTGTGTGTGGACATCACCAGATTTGTAAAAAACTCTACGTCAAGGCTAAACGGTTTAGGCTGAATAGTACGATACGATACAGAAGTCATTAGTTAAGAGGTGAAAAGAAGATTATTAGGAATTGAAGAAAAATTGGTGCAGAAACTGAAATACAGTAGGAGTAGAAAGATCACAGGCTCAGCCAGTCTTCATCTTTCTTATTGGTGTTTGTCTTTGTTCCTGCTCCTTGGGTCGTCAGACCCTTTGTATTAATATTGGTTTATTTATATAATGCTGCTTATTATTATTATTTTTATTATTGTTGGAGTTAGTGAGCCCGCCCAGGTCCTTGTGTAACTGGGAGGGTAGTCACATTTGTTTATTTTTTTGAGGTGTTAGTTAAGTGTTAGTTGTGTTAGTCTAAGGTACACTGTATGAAGAGGCCTACCAGGTTCTCAGTGGAGCTGGTTGGTCACTCTCATCTTTATTCCTCTATTAATGTTTTATGTGTAAATGTGTATATTGGGGCAGGAGGTGGTTCAATTACTTCTTCCTGTCTATATTATTTTTCCAGTTTTGATATGATGTTTCTGTGTTAAGTTCAGTCACTTTTTTCCAAATATTTACAGCTTTGTTGTGTATATCTACATTGATTGCTAAGAGGTTTGCTCTCTTGTGTAGCTGTTCATTATTGATGTGGTCTGTATATTTTATGTTATATATATAAAATCCTGAGGGGCTATATTTTGTTGCCTGTTTTGCAACCTTGCCTTTTTTTTAATGCACGTTTTACTAAGAAGGGTGTTCAATGGGATGGGTGGGTAGTCCATAATTGATTTGACAAGGGCAATATAAATCTTTCTTTTTGTTGGTAATGCTAAAAGGTTCTTAAAGCGTTTTTATTTTTGATAATCTTATTCTTGCCTGTCGTTCTTTATCTTTTAAGTATGTTATATATCCTCTTTTTGTTGGTTTTAATCCAGCATCCTACGCTTCAGTGTCGTATGGGTATAGTTCCTGGTCGACTATTACTGGACTTGTTTTTAATCTTGGCTATTGGTATTATCTTGAATTTTAATTTCTTATTTGTCCTGATTTTCCATTTTTCTCAAAATCATTTATGTTTTTATCGCTCTTACCGTGTGAGAGTGCCATAAATTGAGTTGATTTTCCTGGGTATGATACTATTTGAGTAATATCATCAGCAAACATTACATATTCACCCCTAAAGGGGGTAGGTTGAGGTGTGTCTGAAGTATAAATTGTATATAGTGTTGGAGAAAGGCATCATCCTTGAGGTACTCCACTCTCAAGATTAAACATAGTTCCTAAAAAGTTTCCAATTT
The DNA here is from genome assembly GCF_018991925.1 of Homarus americanus. Lineage (NCBI taxonomy): Eukaryota > Metazoa > Arthropoda > Malacostraca > Decapoda > Nephropidae > Homarus > Homarus americanus. The sequence continues at coordinate 4,294 of NW_024732859.1, forward strand.
GAATTTGTGCTCTCCTATCATCTAAATAGTTACACAATATTCTTAGCATGTATTCGTTAAGTCCCAGTTTTAATATTTTATATTTCAAGCCTAAATGCCCAACTTTATCAAAAGCCTTAGAAACATCCCTTAAAATTATATTGATCTGGTTACCCTTGCTTTTTTCTATTGCAATTATTTCCGTTATTATAGCTATTGCAGTTAGGGTATTTCTATTGGGCATAAATCCATGTTGTCTGTTGTTAGTTTTCCCATGTTGTGTTAAAAGGCTATAAGTCTTGAATTTAATATTTTTTCCAATAGTTTCCCGGTAATTTCTAATAAAGATATTGGCCTGTAGTTTAATATTTCCTTATTGTCCTTACCCTCTTTAGGAATAAATATCATTTTAGCATATTTTAGTTTGTCTGGAAAGTAACCAGTTATTAAGCATGCGTTATAAATGTTTAATAGTGTATTTAAAAATGTTTTCAGGTAGATTCATGATCATATTTCGTGTAATACCTGTGAGCCCAGGGCTTTTTTTCCTTAAATTTCCTCCAGACAGTGCATCATTTCTCCCATGGTTATTATTTGATTATTAGGTAATAAGTTATAGTCTATATATTGCCTTGGGGTGATTCTATCTTATTAAAGTATTTCACTATCAAAATCATATTTTTCCTCATCTGATATTTTAAAAACTTTACCCATTCCCTTTTGAATGCTGACTCTTGTTCATTTTCCTCGTGCAATTTTGTTATTTTGGTCTTTTAATGTATGGTGTTTTTGCTTGTTGTGCCCCCTCATCTTGTTTATAGGAAGTCAAAAATGTTTTTGTGTCTTTAGTCATGTCAATACGCCATTATAATATCATTCCATTTTTATTGTTTGCTTCCTTACATGCGTCTCTTAATTTTATCTGTAGTGCTATCTGTGTCGTATATAGTGTACGAACCCTCCGCAACACTACAGAAGCATATCATCTATTGTCCTGATCTACCTACCCAGCACACGAACACTTGCCATCTAGGGGACGAGACGCACGAGTATGACTCGTCTTAGTTACCCTCCGAGGTTTCCCTTCTCCCTATCCTGGTTGTTCGTCTGCCTCCAATTCGAGGAGAGAGCGCAGCTCTGGAAGTGACCACAGGATCATCTATCCTCTAAACCTACGGTGCAGTGACTACCTACCGTCTTCTACAATACTCAGCCTTACTCGTCAGCCATCTCAGCTCCTCACTTAAGTACTTGTATCTTGTATTGCCTCCCCCACGTCCACTTGCTTCAAAATTGTTTATGTTGTATTAATATATATATACTGTTAATGTTTAGGTTAAGTTTGGTTAAGGGTAATTTATAAGCTGAATATTTTGTTAAGGGATTTATGGTACTCTATTATACACAACGAAAACTCTCATCCTTTGTCTACCCTTTTATAGTCCGATTGTCTTTGTTTTTTATTATTTGTTACCTGTTGGGATCACAAGGTAGACGTATAACTATATTCTAAATCCCCAACTCGTAACAATGGCGACCGTGACAGGACACGACCTTAAGTACCATATTCCTTCCTCCTTATTTACTCAGTGTTAATTATTCCTCCCAGTCACTTCTGTTCTGGTGATGCTTTACGGTGGTTTAAGTTTCCTTCATATGTGTTTGCATATATTGGTATTATCGTACAGTAGAGTGACAGACGTAGGATATTAGGTTCCAAGTGTCATAAGGCTTACCTGTTATTACACGTGGCAGTTGTGTAGTAAGTCTTATCGAGTGTAAAGGAAGAATCCGGATCTGTTTAATGCCAAACCCTCCTCCCAGAGTAGGCTGTTCCATAGTCACCCTAGTTTACGGTGAAGTGATATCTTGGGACGCCCGCTCTACCAGGACCCCATAATTATAAAGCCTCAATTATTGTTCTTCTCATTATCTCATTCAGGGTCAATCATACTATTTATCAGGGTTGTTAATCCGGATCTTTATATTAATGCCGTAATACGCCCTACCTCTTTCAAGTATATCAGGGTTGTTAATACGGATCTTTATATTAATGCCGTAATACGCCCTTCCTCTTTCAAGTATATCAGGGTTGTTAATCCGGATCTTTATATTAATGCCGTAATACGCCCTACCTCTTTCAAGTCTCTTATCCTTATCTTAGGATCTTCTCAGATGAACAATAATCATAATTGTAATTTCCCTAGGTATAACTTGTTTAGTTTTCGGGACTTTTTTAGTTTATCCACTGCCGTGATATTTTCTGGGGTTATCCACTTATCTTATCTTTGGACCGATAGTTAATTTATCCTACTTTCTTAACAATGGCCACCTCGGGTTTTGATCCTCCAGGATTTTATTGAATCCTTCCGTAGCTAAATTACGTGTTATATCCTGAAGAGAATGGAAAGAAATAGCCGCTATTATAATATCCCATTTTCCAGCAACTGACTAAGGAAATGTTAAAATCATGTGATTGAAGTGCTGGTTCAGCATGGAAGTTTAAGAATCGCTGTTGACAGATTAACGCCCATGTCAAAGAAACTTCAACGCCTTAGAACTGGAACGAGCTAGGTTCGAGTTCCAAATCAAAATGAAAGAACTCGAGTTGGAGCAGGAGTCGGAACAGGCCAAGTTGCAGCATGAAGAAAAGTTGGAACAGGCCAAGTTGGAACAGGCCAAGTTGGAGCATGAGGGAAGGTCGGAACAGGCCAAGTTGGAGCATGAGGAAATGATGGAACGGGCCAAGTTGGAGCAGGAGGTTAGACTGAAAGAACTACAGGTAAGAGAGATAGAAGTCACCTTAACATCGGAGTTTAGATCAAAGGAAGTGGCATTAAGAGAGAAACTAGCTGCTTTTAACCCTGCTACTGCTTCTTCCCTTGTTCCCGGGTTTGATGAATCCGATATGGACGGGTCATTTAGGACTTTTGAGAAAATAGCCAGGAAGAATGAGTGGCCAAAGGACCAGTGGGTGTCAGTGTTAGTTCCTAAATTATATGGTAAGGCTCGTAGAGTTTATAACTGTTTAGACCAGACTGATGACTATGATAACGTAAAAAAGAATATCCTCACCTCTTATGCTATCACGCCAGATGGATACCGGCAGAAGTTTCGTAAACTAACCAAACCATTTTCCCACACCTTTGTTGAGTTTGCTCAAGAAAGCTTAGGTTTTTAAGAAGTGGTTAGAGGCTACAGAGACCTCCACATTTCAGGATTTGTTAAATTTGGTAGTCCTGGAGGAGTGGAAGAGCAAGATACCATTTCACATCTTGAAGCATGTGGAGGAGCGTGGAGAGGTTAATTTAGGGCGTGCTGCTGAGCTGGCTGATGCGTACGCTTTGTTGGTGGAGTCACTGGGCAGTAGAGAACGTGGTACTTCCCGACATGTTAGGTCCTCCTCTGATGATAACCTTGGGAACGTGGTGGTAGGTCGAAAGGTCCCACACTACTCCCCCGATGCAAAAAGCTTACTTGTTCTTACTGTAAAAACCCAGGCCATACGATCCAGAATTGTAAACACCCAAAGTGTCGAATTGCTAAAAGTAGTTCCCTGGATCCCAAGTCCAAACCAATAGCAAATACCAATGTGGAAAGGCCCCATCAGGATCTCTTCTCTTCATTCACCTATGAGGGAAAAATTTCAATCATAGAGGGGTCTCGTTCTTTCCCTATTCGTATACTACGTGATACGGGCGCAGCACAATCTATCCTCCTGTTTAACGTCATTCCCGATATATCTACCGCATTTACTAATGAGAGTGTTCTAATTTCAGATCTCTCATCCCATTCTTCCTATCCTTTAGCTAAAGTGCACCTCCAATGTCCCTTGATTACTGGGGAAGTGCAAATAGCCATAAGGAAAGACCCAATGCCTGTGTGCGGCATTCATTTATTATTGGGTAATGACTTGGTAGGAGATCTAGTGGTTCCTAACATAAAGACAGTCGACTCTCCCTTACCTGTCAACTCCACCACTGACCTTAAAGAAACTATTCCTCATCTTTTCCCATCTTGTGCTGTCACCCGGTCACAGAGTGTGCGAAATGGGCCCTCTTCGTCTAAAACCACCTCTAATATTTTCCTACCCACAGAAGATCTGTACAATTAAGACCATTAGTAAGGATGAGCTCATTAAAGCCCAACAATCTGATCCATCTTTGAATAAACTTCATCATGCAGCAGTTGAGGGTAAAGATTTTAACACCCTTCCGTGTTTTTATTATCAGGAAGGGGTATTGATAAGGGCCTATAGACCGCCTGAGCTTACCCATCTAGACGCGTGGTCTGAAATATATCAAGTGGTAATTCCCTCCTCAGTCAGACCAGCATTAATTGCCCTTGCCCATGATGGTATTTAAGGACATTTGGGAATCCTGAAAACACATAAAAAGCTCCTCCAACACTATTACTGGCCTGGACTTAGGAAGGATGTGTCAAAGTACCTAAGATCTTGTCATATTTGTCAAATGGTAGGAAAACCAAATGAAAGTATACCAGCAGCTCCCATTAAGCCCATCCCAGTATTTTCTACACCATTTGAAAAGATTGTTGTGGATTGTGTGGGCCCATTACCAAAGACTAAGAAGGAAAATCAATTCCTGCTCACAGTTATGGATACCAGTACACGTTATCCTGAGGCTTTTCCCCTTAAAAGCATCACTTCAAAAAACGTAATCAAACATCTTTTGCACCTTTTCACTTCAGTGGGCATTCCTAAAGAGATCCAATCCGATCAGGGCACCAATTTTACGAGCAATCTTTTCAAACGGGTGATGAAAGACCTCAGTGTGGACCATTGTACATCAATGCTCAAAAAATACTGTATAGAACACCAAAAGGAATGGGATGAAAGCATAGACTTGTTACTCTTTGCCATCAGGGAATGTCCCCAGGAGTCATTGGGTTTCTCCCCGTTCGAGTTACTATATGGGAGACAAATAAGGGGACCCCTTAAAATAGTAAAGGAGCAGTGGTTTGACACTCCATCTATTAAGCTCGCAACAGTTTCCCAATACATTGACACTTTAAGGGACAAATTAACTGAAGTCCGAACCATTGCTCAGTCAAACTTAAAAAAGTCCAAGAAAAAATGGTGAAGTCCCAACCTAAATTAGTTAAAAGATCATTTTCTCCAGGTGACAAAGTGTTACTCTTTCTACCCATTCCAGGCTCTCCCTTAAAAGCAAGTTTACTGGTCCCTATATAGTTGCTAATAAACTATCTCCTCTCAACTATATAGTCCATACTCCTGATCGCAGAAAAGATTCACAACTTGTTCACATTAATCTCATGAAACTTTACCATTCCAGGCAGTCAGAGGAAGACATCCCAGAGGCTATAAGTCAACCTGTATTGCATACGGTTTTGTCAGGGCCGGAGCCGGAGACAGATGACATGGACCTATTGGAGAATTTAGACTTCCCTCTACCTAAAGAAAACCCTACTAACAGTCACATACTCAACAACTTGGATGAGTATTTTTCTGTTCTGAATCCATCTCAAGCAAAAGATCTCACTAAGTTATTATCAACATTTCCTAAAGTCACATCAGACCTCCCAGGGTTTTGCAATATACTTAAACATGATATTAAGCTAATCTCGGATGATGTACAACCCATTAGGCAATCAGCCTATCGACTAAATCCACAAAAAGAGATTATGAAAAGGAGGTAGATTTTGTTAAAACATAACTTAGCTGAGCCTAGTACCTCCCCTGGGCTTCACCTTGCCTTCTCATTCCAAAACCCGATGGCACTTTTCGTTTCTGTACCGATTATCGTAAAGTGAACCAGGTCACTGTCTCAGACTCCTACCCTTTACCTTTGATTGAAGATATAATAGACAGCATAGGCTGTGCCAAATTTATCAGTACGGTGGACTTATTGAAAGGATATTATCAAGTGGACTCACGGATAGGGCCAAAATAATCTCGGCATTTATAACTCCATTTGGTCTTTTTCAATATTTGGTTATGGCGTTTGGCTTTTCTAATGCTCCGGCCACATTCCAGAGGGCCATCAACTTCCTAATTCAGGACCTAGGTGGGACGTTCGCCTACCTGGATGACCTGGTGGTGGTGTCGGACAGCTGGGACGAACATCTGGTGCGTTTGGAGATACTGTTTGCACGACTGCAAGAGACTGGATTCACCATAAACCTGGCTAAATCTGCTTTTGGCCGGGCCTCAGTGACTTACCTGGGACATATCGTTGGGCATGGTATGGTGAGACCCAAGGACGCAAACGTTAGAGCCATCTTGTCCTTCCCCACTCCAAGGACGAGGAAGGAACTCATGCGCTTCCTGGGATGTGCGGCTACTACCGTCGGTTCTGCAGTAACTTCTCCAGCGTGGCGGACCCTCACAGACCTTACCAGTTCTGCGGTCCCTTACATCTGGAACCAAGAGGTGCGACCAGTCTTTCCACCGCCTCAAAGCCTTCCTTGCCTCCAAGCCTGACTACACCTCGCCCTTCCATCTGCAAATCGACGCTAGTGGTGTCGGAGTGGGGGCTGTGCTCCTACAACCCGGCCCAACCACTGATGTTCTTCACCCTGTGGCATATTACTCCGCCAAGTTGAAAAAACATCAGACCAACTACTCGACCATAGAGAAGGAGGCCTTGGCTCTGGTGTTGGCAATAAAGAAGTTTGAATGTTACCTCCAGTCTTGCCCACAACCCTAGTCTTCACCGACCATAACCCCACTCGTTCGCCAAACCAACAAGACCTCCAACCCAGCGAATCCTCCGCTGGGCTCTCCTCGCAGCCCTATAACCTGGGTGCAGACTCCTTATCCCGAGCTCCAGTGGAAATGCAGCAGCTACTCTCCAGACGCACCAGGTGATCACCTCCTTCGCGCCCGCACTGCGAGTCTTTGGAGGGGTGTGTTACAGAACCCCTCCACCCAGCACTACGAAGCACACCATCTATTGTCTGATCTGCCACCCAGCACCGAGCAACGCCATCCCTAGGGACAGAGACACAGAGTATGGCTCGTCTTAGTTACCCTCCAAAGAGGTTTCCCTTCTCCCTATCCTGGTTGTTGCGTCACCTCCAATTCGAGGAGAGAGCACTTGGCTCCTGGAAGTGACCACAGGATCATCTATCCTCTAAACCTCACGTACGTGGCAGTGACTACCTACCGTCTTCTACAATACTCAGCCTTACTCGTCAGCCATCTCAGCTCCTCACTTAAGTACTAGTATCTCTTGTATTAATTTCCCCACGTCCACTTGCTTCGAGATTGTTTTATGTTTATTAATATGTATATACTGTTAATGTTCAGAGTTAAGTTTGGTTAGGGTAATTTATAAGCTGAATATTTTGTTAAAGGGATTTATGGTACTCTATTATATACAACGAAAACTCACTGTACATAGTCCAGAATTGTCTTTGTTTTTTATTGTTGTTACCTGTTGGGATCTGGGTAGACGTATAACTATATTCTAAATCCCCCAACTCGTAACAATAGCCATCTCATTACTACCCGTGTCTTTCCATATACCTGTTTATTTCATTGTAATAGGTCTGGATTATTTAACTTCTTCTGGTAGTCTGTTGTTGGGTAATGTTCTAAAGTGTGAAGTAGGAGTGTGTTTGGTTATAGATGTTTTATTGCTGAGTGCAGTCTGTCCATTTCTGAGTCTATATCTTCTGTTGTTTTCCCTTGTAGGTTAATCGAGTGGTGATTACTTAAGTCGTCTTTGAAGCTGTCCCAGTCTGTTTTACTCATTTTCAGTCTCTTTTTTATTGGTATCTGTATGGGGCTTGTTGACAGTGTTAGTATAATTGGCAGATGGTCACTGCCTGTATTATATGGTAATTGAAAAAGGCTTTGTTGTTGGTAAAAATTTTGTCTGGTGTCGATTGTGTATTGTGATTTCTCCAGGTTGGAAAGTTAGGACCCAGATGATTGATTTTCCCTAAATTTATTAATTGATTAAGGGCGTTTCCACGACGTTATTATTTGTATTGTCAAAAATCCTATGTCTGGCGTTAAAGTCTCCTAAGATGTACATCGGATGACTATTGTTAGCCAATTTTAATAGGTCTTCTATAGGTAAGTAGTAGCAATAATTACGTCTCCTTGAGTTGTATTTATTTTTATTGCTAGAAATTCATCCTGGAAGTCATCAATTAGTTTAAATTTTAAGTTTCTTTTAACCGCTATCGCTACTCCGTCATTTTTCTCGCCCGATTTATTTCTTTGGTTTATATAATAGTTAAAGAGTTTTATGTTGTTGTTTTCTGTCTCACCGTGACTGTTTATTAGTATAATGTCAGGGTCAATTTCGCGATATATATTACTTAGGTTAATTCTCTCGGTCTTCCAGTTTCTTACGTTGTGTTGTATTATTCTTAAAGTTCTTACTGTTTGTCTATTGTCCATTATTTCTTATACTTGGATTGTGGCAGTCAGTTGGAGTGGAGACCTATCATCCTGTTTCCCGCTTCTGACTCTTCTATACTCTGACGGGTCTACTATTTTAAAGTCTTTGGCCGTAATCTTTAGTTTGTCCGTAGTAATTAGTGACCAGACATAATCTTCACTTAAGGATTTTTCTTGATATGTCCACTTGTATATCCCTCCTTCACAGTTTTTTACTATTGTCCCTCCTGTTGGTCTCGATGTTGGGATTCCATGTTTTGTTGTAGTGATAACTTTTAATCCAATTTCTTCAGCAGATTCAGGTTGTATATTGTGATCAGTTTCCATCTTATCTTCTCTCCTCCTACTCCTTTGTCTGTCCTTTTGTTATTTCTATCTTCTCTTTGTCACTTCTAGTCATTTGTCTGGATCTCTATCAGTCGCTTGTGTTCCTTGTGTATCAGCTGTTGCTCCTTGCTCAAACCTTTGTTCGTCTTGATGTAGTCTTTCTCTCAGTTCGCTTGCATATGTTGTCTGAAATAGTTTTCAGTTGTGGATTCTCTGGAAATATCATCTCTGGTGCAGGTTATTCAATTTAAGCTTATTTTCCTTAATTCCTCATTGTATGATCAGGTGCAATGATATTGTGCAAATGTGCATAGATCATACTAATCATTACCTTATCTCATGTATTGGCTCACTTAGGTTTAATACTGTGGATTCTGGTCTATGAGCCTCTTGGACACTCTCTTGCTATTTCGGCGTATGTCGTATCCTTCTGTCTTGTTCCTTTTCCTTGTTTCTTGTGCCTTTATCATGTGTTTTATTAGATACCATGCTAACGTCCTATGTCCTATGTATACATTCCCGTTTCTCTTACAGTTAGAATAAGCCAACATGTGTATTCTTACATTCAGTGTAGGTATGGTCGTCGCCTGCACAATCTGAGCAGTACTTTTTTTCTTTTTCCGGACAGTCTCTCGTTGTGTGTTCTTCATATTTGTAGCAGGAGAAGCAAGTTTGCAGACTGATGAATGTCTCCTTCTTTATTTGATGTGGTGTGACTGACATGTTGAATATTAGAAAGCCCTGTTGTAAAACTTTCTCAGCCATTGACCCTTCTTCAAACATGAGTATAGTCCTTTATCTTAATGACTTCTTCAATCTTCATCCACCTATTTTGGCGTTCCAGTTCTTCTTTCAGGTCTTCCTCCCGATCTCTTGATCGACTTGACGAACAAAAACTGATCTTTTTGCTTTTTGTTCTGGTGGCATGACAACAATAAGGCCTTCATTGTAAAATATATCTCTTGCTTCTTTTGAAAGGATTTTATCTGAATCAAAGTCATCTTTACAGATTACTTTAAAACCTTCATTGGTGCTGAATATTCTATTTAGTGGGACTTGCAGTTTGTTGTAAGTGATTTCTGCCACATTTCCCCTTCCAATAGAGTGTCCCACTTATCTCTATGTTTTATTCTAATGCTAGTTGTCATCTTCTTGATTACATCTAATCTACCTATAACACAGGGCTCCTGCCGGGGAGCAGTGACCCCGCCCCCCCCTCTTGGACGGGGGTCGGGCTCGTAGGGTTCTGCACCCAGGTTACCTGTGACTATAGTTATGTCTAAGAAAGTTGCCACCTACCGGTGACCCCCGGACAAGGGGTGCCTTGCACTATCACTGGTTCCCTTGCCGGATCGACCGTATCGCTAAGTCCGCCTCCCGTTCAAAGAACGGAGTGCATGAGGGGGATGAAAAAAGGAAAGAAGAGGACTTAGAGAGTAGAAACAGCCTACCTACCACGCCACGTTCGGTCAGCCAATCAGAGCACCGCAGTAAACGTGCATGTATCACGCCACCGTGGGGCGCCACTGATTGGCCAATCCAGGACGTAGACGCACGGGTAGTAGTCAAAATTTGGGTAGGCCAAATATTTGTTTTTTCCAAAGTTGGAATTTCCCGTACAATCTGTGATGGTAATTACACCGTCACTATGTTGAGTAAGTACAATCACTAGGATTGAGTGTCTTATCACAACAAAGTTGCAGACTCAAACATGCAGCAAAAGAATCAGGTCTTCGCAGCTCCGTGTCTATTTTTACTTAGGCTAGCATACCTAAGTTAAAGCAAACTCCCTTTGCCAATACAAGAAGGAAGAGGATTTCTTATAGTCTAATAAACAATTCATCATGACCAAATACAGTATCTAACAC
>NW_024732860.1:0-16145 GCF_018991925.1 Homarus americanus
CTCGGTCACGACCCTGAGCTTCACACCATACCTACCCCTTGCAGCCCGCTCAAGACCCAGTGTGGCGCACTTCGTGGGCTGCGCGGCCAGTCCCCTCGCACCAAGGAACCGGTCGAGCTGATTCAGGCTCCTCTGCATCCCGAGCCTGGACTCAGAGACTATTACCAGGTCGTCCGCAAATCCTGTCACCGCCAACGACGTTACATCGTCCAGGCGGTATCCAATGACAGGACCCAGGGACTCCAGGTACTCATCCACCACGGCACAGAAAAGGAAGGGGGACAATGGACATCCCTGCTTCACTCCTCTGGTCATGGGGATGGGGTTTGACTCCCCGCCGGGAACGCAAATGCTTGTCCCTACGTGGCTGTAAAGATCCTTCACAACATCCAGAAGGTGGTTAGGCGTATCCAAGCGCCGAAGTGCCCTGTCGAGAGAGGTGTGCGACACAGTGTCGAACGCTTTGGCTACGTCGACAAAGGTGATATAGATGTTACGCTTCTCTCTCTGGGTGTGCCTTATCAGTCCCTCCACGAGTGCTAAGTTCTCACCGCACCCGTCGACGGACCTAAAGGCCTTCTGGCTTACACTTGTATTAGCACTCCCCACCATCCGGAATGCGAGGATCTTACAGTACGCCCTAAGGATGTGGGACCCGATCGTAATTGGACGTCAATTAGAGGGGGTCCCAAGCGGCGATTTTTTGGGAAGCATGGACGTTCTGCTGTTTTTCGTCCATTGAGGAACCCGTGCCAAATACAGCCATGTATTGAAGATTCTTAGGAGAACCCTCGGCCCTAGCCTTCGTAGTGCTCCGGTGTCGACCTCTGGGTTCTTCGGACCTACTGCTGTCTCTGGTCCACGAAGTGCACCCACCACCTCTTTGCCGGCTATGGGGTCAAGAATTGTCAGCATCCTGTCATTCGTGCACACCTCAACATGTTCGTCATCCGGGGGCGATTCAGCAGCAAACCTCGGTCAGAATTCCGCTACGAATTCATCGACCGAGGGCATCTCGCCCTCGAATTCAACACCGTTGATGACCTGATTTGCGATCTCCTTTGGGCTGCGTTTGTAGGCCCTTTGAGTCTGTGCATACTCCATTCTCTTTCGGACTCTCCTGGGTAGATGAATAAAACTGGGCGACACTCTATTTACTCCTTGCCGAGGCGTTCTACCAGAGAATAGCCTCGGCTTATGTGCCCGCAATGCAGCCTCCAGCCCATTCAGCGCCATCTCGACGTGGTGTTCCGTCAGGCCATCTGGGGACGGAATGGCCCGCAGCACCGAATTGAGACTGACGACCAATGCATCACCCTCCTCCTCCTCCTCACTGAGAGCCCTCAGATGCTCCCATAACTTGACCCTCGCCCCCAGCTCCGGGGCGATATCCCGCTCTGGGTCACTCCCGGAGTCATCAGGGTCAGAGGGGTCAGGATCGTTGACCACCTCGGGTAGCTCATGTGGTATGAGGGCTCTTGTGCCACCTTCAGTGGGAATCTCGTTAATCCATTCATGGGCGTCAATAATTAGATGACGAGGCATTTGGCTAGTAATACTCACAATTTTTGTTAGTTTTTAACAACACGGAGCCGCTTCCGGCATGCCCAGACGCTCTTGACTTTCTCTAATTTTCTTTAAAAAATAAAACTCGAATTCACAACTGTGCCCCTAAAATCTGACTATCTTGCAGGGATTACCAGGTTCCCTGCACAACTACTCTCCTGGCATTTATACCCTTCCGCAATATCCATCCCGGTAAGGAGCTCCACACAGTGCTTGAATGTTGGTCACCGAAGGTCTAAGATGTAATTGGCAACTGGCACCCCATCCCATCCCATAATGATATTTTAAGGGCCTTATTTATTAACCGCCGGCCCTGCTGGCGGCTGCTGGTTTGGGAGGGCTGCCAGTTGCTCATGGTGACACACTTGTAGAGCTCATGGATGAGGCTGATGTCCGTGTCTGTGTTGCAGAAGGGATCGGAGCGATGTTCATCTCCGACTTGTCAGGAGAGGACTAAAACCTAGCTAAAAATTTAAAAAATGAAGGAGTTAAAACCTCCTCTCAAAGTTTTTAAAATAGAGCCCCCGCCACAGCAGGCTCGGACTCCGTGTATGTCCCGGGAGCAGCAGCACCCTGGTAGATTGGAGCTCCTTGGCAGGGATGAGATTGAACTGCCCTGCTTGCAGTGTGGGCGAACACCCCAGCCCCAGCATTCGGGCCGCAGAGCGACATCCTAGCCGTCCGCCTGCCGTCTGAGGGATCTAAGGATATTTATAGATCCCTCAATGGCCATTGTGACAAGTATCTCGATGCCCGCGCGTCTGATGCCCAACCGGCTGAGCAGCTTGATAGTGGCTGGTCTTATGCCACCTCGTGCACCGAAGGCAACACCGAGGAAGTTCATTGCAGCTACCGGAGGCAGCGAGCTGTTATTAGCAATGAACCTCCTGATGTCTACCTCGTGCGCCCGGTACTTATCGATCTTATGCTGCTCAGCTAATCGAAGGGTGTTAACATCGCTTTCGAAGGGTGTTAACATCGCTTTCGAAGGGCACACAGACGTCGAGCACCGAGTACTGGCCATTTTTCTGCAGGATCAGATCCGGCTTCACGAACGTGTGACCACTTTGTACCCGCGGCTCTAAGAGTACATGGAAGCCTTCTCCCTGTAGCCACTGTTTTAGCTTAAGGAGGATACGGTCGTGTCTTGTCACCCTGTGGTTTTGGGCAGCAGGGCACCTCTGTAAGAGATGTAGTATATCCTCCTGCTCTTCCCCACATTGGCGACAGGTCATTCTTCCCAAGTCCTCATTAGGCACCCGGCCAATGGCTCTAGAGACTCGGCAGTTGATGGTCTGAGACCTGAGTCGCAATAGGTCGATGGCTTTCCTGCCTGGGCCTAGGTCGTTACGCAAGATGGCATTGCTGGCCCGGCTTCCAAAGAAGTTCTCCGCCCCCTTGCCATGCCAGGATGTACTCCACTCTTCCCTCTTTTTCCGCAACAGCGACCTTTTCAGTTGAGACAAGGTGGTATTGCTTATATGGCCTACCCGGAAGTGCCTCGCCATTGCCCCGACCTCGCGACCCCAGAGGCCCCCGGAGGCTATAAACCTTACTGCAGGGTCGTCTGAGGCCTAGAGACGCCGGAGCAATCCCATCTTCTGATGGGAAACGGTCTCCATTAGCGAGGGCACTCCCACGACCCCGTCTCTCATGGGTAGGCCAATGGCCGCTGTATTGAGTGTCCGAGGTAGGTGGAGCCATTGCCTGGTCCGGTCGGGGTTAATCTGAGACTTCAGTATCTTGATTTTTTGCAAGGATTTCAGCGAAGAACCTCTTATTTTCTCCATGATGTTCTGGAGTTTTTGTTTTTCACCATCGACCCTACTCCCCGGTCTCTCACTTTGACATTCAGAGCACTGGGCAGAAATCACATTGCGTCAACATCCATCAAAGACCATCGCAATGCTTTGTTTTAATTAGACAGTCGGATTCCCCTGGTCAGTGCCAGTTCTGAGTTGATCGCTGGGCGCCAACCGAAGTGGGATTTTAGGGAACCGAACGGCCCCGCCTCCCCCCCGCACCTCTTACTACAAGAGCCTTGGAGGGACGGCGAACACCGCCCGAGAACATGCCCACACAGCCTAGCGCGTTCTACGGAAGGGCCGGAGGTACGCCGGTCCGAGCTCAGTTTAGAGAGGCGCTAGGCCACCGCAGTGCGCCCCGCACGAGAGAGTGCACATGTGCGCATCCCTCGCCGGACGAACAACGGCAGTTTGCCCTAACGTCCCTACCGTCACCTCGCCCAGTCCTGCGCCCGAACCCAGGCCCGCTTCCCACACAGGCCCGACTGGCCCGATCCTCAGAGCCAATCCTTATCCCGAAGTTACGGATCTAAGTTGCCGACTTCCCTTACCTACATTAGTCTATCGACCAGAGGTTGCTTACCTTGGAGACCAGATGCAGTTATGGGTACGCACAGGCCCGAAAAGCAGACTCCGCTGGAAACGAGTTCCGACAATGCTGCCTGGGATAACCACCCTCGCATTTTTCAGGGACCGGCGGTGGCACTCGGGACGCTGCAAGAACCGTGGCGCTCTACGGCTAACCGTCTTACCAACGCCCTCTCTCTGAATGAGAGATTTCTAGGGCCACGGCGCCTTAAACAGAAAAGAGAACTCTTTCCCGGACCACCGCCGGTGGACGCGAGCTGGTTTCAGTTGCCAGGTTCCAGTTTCTCCAGTTTCGTGTTTACACATATGTTTGTAACATGGGTAGATACATGTATAGGATTTATTCTGCGAGACTACTTAATTCCTCGTAGAAGCTCTTAAGGTGGTGACCGAGCGATGTATTAGCCCGTCTCATAGGCAGTAACCTTAATATAAATACGGGTTAATATATTAGTGTTATGTAATTATATTACCCCCTGTAATTTTCCATTAGCTATGAGGTGACATGGTCAGATCATGTGATGGATAAATTCCACACTTGAGGAGTGGCTCTAGAAATGATAGTATCCGCTATTAGAAGCCGGATACCGCCCCACTATCATCTCAACCCTCACAACAATAGGACGTAGGTTAGGGATGGTTTTTGTATTTATCTTAAAAAGTAGAATTAGAATTTCTCTGGAAGAATTTAACCAAACCAGCGTATATTTTCAGTTCCTGGGATAGATATGAGATTTCTTATGTAAAGTATTGCCATACCCAATACTTATTATTTATTGTATATTCCAAGTGATAATGAAGACTCAAGTTATCTAGTGTAACAAGAAACATTTATCTGTTTTTGAGATAATGTTTTGATATTCTAACAATTTAGAAATGACCGAAGTCTGTAGTATGAGGTGGATTTACTTTTTTAAGCAGAGTAATGTAATGGTGCGCTGTGAAAATCTGAATACCTTGTGTAGGGTTAAAGCAAACTCGGAGATGTTCCTAAATATTCTCGAGAATAACAAAGCATTGTAGGGATGTCAGAAAATACAATCTTTCAAAGCAAACAATTAATGTACAGCAAAGAGGCAAATGTTCTGCGTTATGACACTGTAGAGCATGGGTCTTCAACCCCCCATTTTTCAGGCTGGAAGGGGTACGTATGTGGCTGACCGAGTGACGTCTAAATTTTGTACTGCTTGAAGACAGTTTCATATTTCCATATTTTATATTGATAACAGTTATCTTTCCCTAATTTCTATACAGCATATTTGACTAGGCTAGTGACTAGTGCAGTGGTTCTCAACCTGGGTGCCATGGCTCCCTTGGGAGCCATGGCAGGAATTTAGGGGAGCCACGGCGAGCTGTTATAAATTGTACGTTTCCAAATAATGTTGGGAATCTGAATTAAACAAAACTTGTATTACTTATTTGGACTTGGCAGAAGAGAATTTTCTTTCTTTTTTTGTCATTTTGTTTAATCAGTCCCTGTCTGTGTGACAGGCGCTGGACCGAGCTGCTGAACTGACTTGATCAGTAAGTGTCCGTGTGTCATCCCTTTGCAAGTGGTGATAGGACCGAATGATCTCAGTCTGGCCTGGGATACCATCACGAAAACAGTGGAGTGTATTGTCTCTGAACCATATATTGTGACTCAAGTATAATATACTCCGTAATTGGTGTAACTTATTTTGTTTCATAATTCATGTGGTCGCTGCTTTACGTTGGTGAAATATTTCTACACTTCCTTTATGAATTATTTCCTTAATTATTGGTGCCATTGTTGTTCATACTCATTCTTTATTTATATAATCCTATCATTTTTAGTGCTAAATTGGTATGACTCACTATTCTTCTCATTCTTCCAAGTTGGGCAGTGCTTGTCAAAGGAGGCGTGTTCTTGCTTACAGGAAGTCCACTTCAGCTTCCTAGCTTGAGTGTAAATGGTTTCCTGTGTGCATGTTTGTGTATGACTGTATGTGTGCTTTTTGTGTGAGTGCATGGGCGTGTTATGTATGTGAATGTGTGTGTGTGTTTGCCATTCTAACTCTTGTCCTATTTATCTGTCCTTCTTTATCATTCTTTAGTCTTTATCACTTGTCTGTTTGTCTGTTATGGGAGAAAAATGAAGGAGGCCACGAGGATGTTGAAAATTCCTCAAGGGGGGAATGGAGTGAAAAAGGTTGAGAGCCACTGGTCTAGGTATATGCTGAAGATTTTACATTCAATTCTGTGGAACGCAGTGCTGACTGATGTTGCCTCATTCATGTGAGAAGCTGATAATGATCTAGATCAGGCATGGGCAACTTTTCCTCAGTCATGGGCTGCATTACGATTTAGGTATTTTTCTGCTGGTCTACCTGCCATAATTTATATCCTACGTAACCCAAAAGGAATGTTAATATTGTATTAGCACGGATAGTGAAGCAGTTTATCGTCACGTCTACTTTACGATACGATATTTTCAGTTTACACTCAGTCTCTTTTCTCATTTATGAAACAAATCCACCATAATTATTTTTAAGTATATATGTTAAAGTTTCTTGGCATTTAACAGAAGATGAATGAAGCAGTCTGTGAATACGTTGATTTCTCCTACGGTTACAGCATTTTCCTTACTTATGAGACACCCACCAGTTGCAAGATCTTTACTTGTCTGGCCTAAGAAAAACATATTACATTCCTTGCAAGGAACCTTATAAATGCAGCCACCTGTATTGTTGGGGGCGTTCTTGATTAACATTTGTTTAACAGTGCATGAGTTTTTAAATGCCACATTGACGTTCCAGGTTTTTAGTTGTAAAGGAATTTGAGAGAATTTTTTGTGAAATGGTAATACTAAGAGATTCTTATGGTCATGGGTGGGCTTGGGATCGGTTCTATAGAAAGATCTCTTAGTAATGTTCAGGCATTTGTCTATGAAAGATCTAGGGTACTTAAGGTTCAAGCCAATATTATAGATATCTTTATATTCCTTATCAATGAATTCCGGGCTGCAAATTCTCAAAGCAAGTAAAAACATTGATGAAAATACTGACTGTTTGACTCTATTATGGTGGGCAGAATAATAATGAATGTATGAACACACATTAGTAGGTTTCCTATAAATACTGAACTTAAAGGTGTTACCTATTCTGTGGATCAGACAGTATAGGAAAGGCAATTTACAGTCATGCTCTAATTCCACAGTGAATTTGATCGAGGGGGCTAAGTTATTAAGTTGTGGCAGGAAAGGTTTTAGGTCCTCATTACTTGGCCAGAGACATAATACATCATCAACATATCTCAACCAGACTGCTGAAGGTGGTAAAATATTACTTAATAGTTTCTTTTCAAAGAATTCTATATATAGGTTGCTTAATACAAAGTGCCATACAAAGTTTTTGAGCATAATATTCTGCATTGAATTCAAATTTACAATCCTTAATACATAGTTTGATGAGTTCGATGAAGTCGTCTTTCGAGACGGGCAATGAAATATTATCCAGGGAATCTATGAGGAACTCCAGTAAATCATCAACTGGGAACTTTGTAAAGAGTGATGTTTTATCAAAATTGACCAGTTTAAAATCATAATTAATGTGTAAGTTATTATTTTTATGAACCAGATCCATATTATTCTTAATATTAGAGTTAGAAATGTTGCCAACTAGGGGATTTAGTAAAGATACTAACCATTTAGATAATTTATAAGAGATTGACCCAACTGAGCTAATGATGGGTCTTGCTGGGTTATTAGGCTTGTGGGTCTTGATTACACCGTACATGTATGAGAACATAAGAACATAAGAAAATAAGGAGTTTGCAATAGGCCGGTTGGCCTGTGCATGGCAGCTCCTGTCGAGAGTTACTACCACTCTCTAACATCCATGAATCTATCTAGCCTTCTTTTAAAACTTTCCAGCGTTCCAGCACTTACTACAAAGTTGCTAAGCTTGTTCCACTCGTCCACCACTCTATTTGTGAACCAGTTTCTTCCTATCTCCCTCCTAAGCCTAAACTTATCCAACTTAAATCCGTTGCTCCGAGTCCTATCCTGCTCGGATATTATAAGAACATTATCTATATCCCCTTTATTGATTTCTTTCACCCACTTAAATACTTCTATCATATCTCCCCGCACTCTTCGTCGTTCTAGGGAATGCAAGTTAAGTTTCTTTAACTAATCCTGATATGGAAGGTTTCTAAGTCCCGGAATCATTTTCGTCATTCTTCGCTGCACCGACTCTAGTGAATTGATATCCATTCTATAATAAGGGCACCAGAACTGAACAGCATAATCGAGGTGCGGCCTGACTAGTGTAAGATATAGTTGCAATAAGACCTCTGCACTCTTATTACTTACACTTCTAGATATAAAACCCAATACTCTGTTTGCCTTATTTCGAACATTAACGCACTGTATTCTAGGCCGTAGGTCCGGGCTTACAAGTACCCATAGGTCTCTTTCACAAGTCGACTTCTCTAGGTTGATGTTGTTAAGGATGTATACATTGACAGTATTTGTTCTTCCAATATTAAGTACGCTGCACTTGCTGGTGTTGAATTTCATATGCCATTTTTCAGACCACCCCTGCAGTATATTTAGATCCTCCTGTAATGCCTTTGCATCCTGCCCTGAGTTAATCTGCCGCCCTATTTTGGTGTCATCCGCAAACTTGCTTATGTCACTGCTGATCCCAGTATCTAGATCATTTATGTAGATTATGAACAAGAGTGGGCCTAGTACTGACCCCTGGGGAACCCCACTGGTTACATGGCCCCACTCCGATTTAACACCATTTACGCTGACCCTCTGCGTTTTATCGGTGACCCATGAGCCTTAATTTTTCTCAGAAGCCTCTGATGTGGTACTCTGTCAAATGGTTTGCTAAAGTCTAAGAAAATAACATCGTAATTTTCGTCATTATCTACTACCTCGAAGACTTCCCTAAAAAATGTCAGCAGATTTGTTAGACAAGATTTTCCCTTTGTAAACCCATGTTGAGAGTCGTAGATTAATTTGCTTTTCTCTAAATGCGATCAGATGCTATCTGCTATAATTGATTCAAGAAAATTCCCCACTACTGGCGTCAAACTGATCAGCCGGTAATTTGACGCTAATGCTCTGTCTCCCTTTTTCAATATGGGTACTACATTTGCCTGTTTCCTCAAGTCTGGCACAACTCCCGTGTCTAATGATTTTGTAAATAAATTTACGAGGGGTTCGCTAATCTGTTCCCTACTCTCTTTCAAGACTTAAGGAAAAATTTCATCCGGCCCTGTGGATTTTGTCTTTTTTAGTTTATTTATCCTCAAAAGAACATCCTCTTTTCTGATAGTGATATTCTTTAATTTTTCTTCTTCCTTTCCCCTAAATATCAGTTCCACCTCTGGAATCTCCTCGCAAATTTCTTCTGTGAAAACTGATAAGAAGTAGCTGTTCAATGCTTTGCTTATTTCCTTCACTGCCATTTATCACTTCCCCCCTCCCTGACTTTAAAGGCCCAACTTTGTCCTTGACCTTTGTTCTATATACCTGGAAAAATCCCTTGGGAGTCGCCTTGGATTCTCTTGCTATTCTGATTTCATAGTCTCTCTTTGTTTTCCTTACATTTTTCTTAACATTCCTAGATAGTTCATTATACCTATTTCTGAGCTGCTCCTACCCTCCCTTTAATTTCTTATATATTCCTTTCTTTATTCCTATGTCATGTTTAAGTTTTCTGGTCATCCACCTTGGCTCATTCTTATTTGACCTAATTTTTCTGTATGGTATATTTTGTTCTTGTGCTTCATGTAGTATACTAGTGAATATATTATAGTCGTGATCAATTGTTGTGTCATCTATGACCTCACCCCTTCCTACTGGGGACTTACGTGACTGTTCCCAGGTGACCTCACCTAGGTACCTTCTTAACCCCTGATAATCCGCCAACCAAAAGTTTGGGACCCTGACCATATTGTCATTGTTTTTCGTTTCCCAATTTAGGGTGAACCTGATTTCTCTGTGATCACTGTTTCCTAGTTCTTCCCCTACTGTGATATCTCTGATAATATTTTCTTTATTTGTTAATACTAGGTCTAATATATTGTCACCTCTAGTAGGTTCTGTAATTAGTTGTTTCAAAAAATTGTCCTGTACTGCGTCTAGGAAGTCTTCAGATTCATAGTCACCTACAATGTTGTCCCAGTCAATATTTCTGAAGTTGAAATCCCCCATAATGCACAGGTTGTTATATTTTGCTGCCCTACTCATTTCCTGCCATATGGGCTGAGCTGTATGGCAGTGGAGGGGACGTTGAGGTAAGATGTTTAATGAGAGTAGCTTTGCCTCTCAATAGAGACCTCAGTATTTTGTTGAACTGGGTGTTAACTGTGTTGAGAGGATTATTTGTGAGCTTAGAATATGTTGCAGCATATTCAGTAATTTGACAAGCGAAGAAGTGAACATGTGTATAGGTGTTGTGTATGCATCCATGTCTTGTGTTCCAAACTGCCCAGAAAGATTTACCAAAGCAATCCAAGCCCTTAAGAAAAATAATGATCTACATATCACTAAAGCAGATAAAGCCAACACAGTAGTGATTTTAAACAAAGATGATTATATTTCTAAAATGAATGACCTTTTATGTGATGCTGCAACATATTCTAAGCTCATAAATAATTCTCTCATTACTGTTAACACCCAGTTCAACAAAAATTTGAAGTCTCTATTGAGAGGCAAAGCTACTCTCATTAAACATCTTACTTCAACGTCCCCTCCACTGCCATACATGTATTGTGAAATCAAGACCCACTAGCCTAAAAACCCTGAAGATCCATTATCAGCTCAGTTGGGTCAATCTCTTATAAATTATCTAAATAGTTAGTTTCTTTACTAAATTCCCTAGTTGACAACATTTCTAACACTAATATTAAGAATAATATGGATCTGGTTGATAAACTCAATAACTTACACATCACTATCCTCTAACTACCGCCCAATCAGTCTAACATCAATAGTAGGTAAATTACTAGAATCAATTATTTCAAACTCTATTCGAAACCACCTGGAGAAGCACAAGTTGATCAATGATTCCCAACATCGCTTCACAAGCGGGCGTTCATGTCTAACTAATCTATTAACATTCTTTTCATCAGTTTTCGAATGAGTGGACGAGGGGCACAATTATGAAGTGGTAAATCTCGACTTTAGCAAAGCCTTCGACAGAGTCCCCCACGAAAGACTAATTAGAAAGGTAGAAGCGCATGGCATCATCCTTAAATGGATTAGGGTGTGGTTACGGGACAGGAAACAGCGAGTGAGCATAAACGGCACAAAATCTCATTGGAATCAACGTCACAAGTGGAGTTCCCTAAGGCTCAGTACTTGGACCATTATTATTTATTATATACATAAACGACAAAGATATTGGCATAGACAGCAGTATAAGTAAATTTACTGATGACACTAAAATAGGACGTGTTATTAAATCTGACGGGGACTCTGCAAAACTACAGGAACATCTAAACAAATTTTTCGAACGGTCGGAAAAATGGCAGATGAAATTCATTGTGGACAAATGTAAAGTACTCAGTATAGGAGATGTAAACAGGGAAACCAATTACCAGATGAACAACGATGCCATTGTGGAACCCGACTGTGAGAGAGATTTAGGAGTAATGATAAGTAGGAATCTTAAGCCAAGTAAACAATGTGTTTTTGCTCGTAACAAGGCTAATAAAGTACTTGGGTTCATACAAAGGAGTGTTAGTTACAAGACTAGCGAGGTCATCTTAAAATTATATCTAGCGCTTGTGAGACCTCGCCTGGATTACGCAGTTCAGTTCTGGTCACTGTATTACAGAATGGATATAGAATCATTGGAAAGAATCCAGAGGAGAATGACAAGACTAATCCCCGGCATTAGGAATCGTGAATACAGAGACAGGTTAAAACATCTTAATTTGCACTCCCTCGAGAGACGTAGAGTGAGGGGCGACATGATAGAGGTGTATAAATGGAAGTCAGGGTTAAACAAAGGGGACATTACGAAGGTACACAAACTATCCAACCAGGAGCGAACTCGTAACAATAGTTTTAAATTAGACAAATTTAGATTTCGGAAATAGGTAAACACTGGTTTGGAAACAGAGTAGTGGATGCATGGTTCAAGTTACCAAATATCATCATTAACTCGAATACGCTGGATAGCTTCAAACATAGGTTGGATGCTTATATGAGCAATAGGGGTTGGGTATAAACGGGACTGCCCAGTATGGGTCAATAGGCCCGCTGAAGTTTCCTCCATTCTTATGTTCTTAATTATGATTTTAAACTGGTCAGTTTTGATGTAAAATCACTCTTTACAAAGGTCCCAGTTGATGATTTACTGGAGTTCCTCATAGATTCCCTGGATAATATTTCATTGCCCGTCTCGAAAGACGACTTCATCGAACTCATCAAACTATGTATTAAGGATTGTAAATTTGAATTCAATGCAGAATATTATGCTAAAAAATTTGGTATGGCAATGGGTAATCCGCTCTCACCAGTGTTAAGCAACCTATATATGGAATTCTTTGAAAAGAAACTATTAAGTAATATTTTCCCACCCTCAGCAGTCTGGTTGAGATATGTTGATGATGTATTATGTCTCTGGCCATGTAATGAGGACCTAAAAGCTTTCCTGCCACAACTTAATAACTTAGCCCCCTCGATCAAATTCACTGTGGAATTAGAGCATGACTGTAAATTGCCTTTCCTAGACTGTCTGAACCACAGAATAGGTAACACCTTTAAGTTCAGTATTTATAGGAAACCTACTAATGTGTGTTCCTACATTTATTATTTTTCTGCCCACTATAATAGAGTCAAACAGTCAGTATTTTCATCAATGTTTTTACTTGCTTTGAGAATTTGCAGCCAGGAATTCATTAATGAAGAATATAAAAATATCTATAATATTGGCTTGAACCTTAAGTACCCTAGATCTTTCACAGACAAATGCCTTGACATTCCTTAGAAATCTTTCTATAGAACCGATCCCAAGCCCACCCATGACCATAAGAATCTCTTAGTATTAGTATTTCACAAAAAATTCTCTCAAATTCCTTTACAACTTAAAACGTTAATGTGACATTTAAAAACTCATGCACTGTTAAACAAATGTTAATCAAGAACTCCCCAAACAATACAAGGTGGCTGCATATATAATGTTCCTTGCAAGGAATGTAAAATGTTTTACTTAGGCCAGACAGGTAAAGATCTTGTAACTAGACTTAAACAACATAAATATAGTGTTAGAACAGGCCAGGAATCCAATGCTCTGTTTGTTCATTTGAGGGATAATAAGCATTGCATTGCCTGGGATAATGCCTCCTCAATATTACCTTGAAATTCAATTGACAATAGGAACATTATAGAATCTAATCTCATTAAACATACCGAATCCGTCAACATGAATTTGAGTAATGGTATGTACAAACTGGATAATTTCGTAATTAAGAAGATTTGTAACCAGGTGAGAAGGTTGGATCAGCTTACCCTCTGACCTGACTACCGACTGTGGCGGTGCTTTTTGAAGATTAGTAGGGTCATTACCTAATACCTGACCATTGTGGACTTGATCTCACCCTCCTCTGTATATATACACCTTGTTTTGTACTTCTCCTTAGTCTGTACTCACCCCTGAAGATGTGAATTACACGAAAGCGCTTGGGAACTTCGTGTTTTCTTCTTTCCTTGTGGTTATCAGCATATACCTGGATCACGCACACCCACAGTGATTTACTTGCATATATACACTAGCGGAATCGCCGCCCTCCGGGCGTCTCTTTCGCTAGGCCACGGTAGGATGCCACCTTCTGGGAGGCTCCACTTTGTCTCACTGTAGTGCATTAAGGTAGACCACATTTTTGGTTTTGCCATTAGCAGCAAGTATGTACAGATTTTTGCCAGTTCCCACTCTGGAGCATCCAACATAGAACTGCCCATGAGAGAAGCAAGGAAACACCAGGTTTAGGCCAACTATCTTTAGGGACTATCCCTGGCTTTTGTAGATGGTCATGGCAAAGGTCACTTTAACCGAGAACTGAAGTCGCTTGAACTCAAATGGCATGTCAGTAGTGATGAGAGGTATCCTTGGTATAAAAACATAGGAACATAAGAAAAGGAGTCTGCACTAGGCCGGTAGGCCTGTGCATTAGGGTGTGTCATAGGAGGGAAGATCAGCTAAAACTAATGGCCCATCACTTTTTTGGTAGATTTTAGTATATATAAACAGAAAATAATTTCAGTTTCAATGTTTTGCAATCTTTTGCTAGGTAAATTTTAGCGTGAAATTTATCGAAAATCTAACGTACAGCTGCATTAGTGCATTACAATTAAATAGTGAACATTGCTTTCTGACTTCATTCTCTAACAACCCAACTAACAATATTTTTTTCTGTTTCAGATTCTGATGCATTTATAAGTTGATAATATTTGCGATGGCTGCTTGTGTCAGGACGAGGAACCAAAAATCCAGCCGTCTCAGTCACTATCTTGGGTCTGGGAGAGAGCTCCTGAAGTCGGAGTTGCCTACATTGAAGGTCTTTGAGATACGGTGTTTTAATCCAGGCAAATCAGTGAAAAGCAAAGAACTTACAAACAAAGGTATTGCCAGTGATATGACCAAAGCTGTCTTGGCACAGTACACTCTGGCTAACGCTCAGTTCAAGCCTCCAGTCATAACAAGTCAGAAGAAGATTAGTGAGACTGCTAGCCAGTTGGGAAAAGGCAAGAGATATCTCTCTTGGGAGAGGAAAACTTGCAGTTAAGGACAGCTTTGCCAAGCAACTGGACCAGTTATTTGACATAATTACTTGCACGTGCCCAATTGTTCTCTGTCCTGAGTTTGGATGCGATCGTGACTGTAAATCCGAGGCCCACATCTCCTGTATTTGCAAGCGTGAACTGAAGATTCCTGTGATCGAACTGGCATTTGTCAAAGCACAGAGACTGGCAGTATAAGGGGCTCTCTGTTTCTTAAGATATTCGGAGTCAAGAGACAGGGAGGCTGCCACAGAGAGACAGAAGAGGAGAAAAGTTGCCGAGGAAAAAAGACTTGAGAAGGCCCAGGGTGAGTAAAAAGGCCGATGATTGGAGTCAAAGCTGATGATTCAAGGTTTAATGGCTTCCCCATAGCTGATCCAGTGCTGACCAGAATGGTGACTTTGTCCCTAACCCAGAAAATAATGATCCCAAACCTTCCAGGCATAAAATTGAAATAGGAAAATATCGAAACGCCAGCTCTGGCCAGCATACGATACTACACTGAATAGAGGAAACTGCGAAGATAGCAACAGCTGCCTGGATTGACGGTGGTTTGATAACACCAGATGATGTTCACCTGGTGATAGATCATAACAAAGTAAGGAGAGCTCAGGAGAAACTTGTCAGTAACCTAGAAGAGGAGTTTGATAAGGGGATAAGAGAAAATGGAATCAATTGTTTGTTCTTTGATGGGAGAAGGGATGACACTAAAGTGTTCATGAAAGTTGGAGATTCTGACAAGTTGTTCCCTGCCATGGTGAAGGAGGAACACTACTCCTGCTGCAGTGAACCAGGAGGGAAGTGTTTGTGGCATTTCACTCCAGAGAAAAGACTTGACATCAGGAAACCAGCTGAGATAGTGGCAGATAACATTGTGAACTGAGAAACCAGAGAGAGAGGAACGTAGACCAGACCTGCAGGCCATTGGAGGACAGCACCAACACAGACACAGGGAATTGTGAGGGGGGGTCATACAGTGGATGGGAATGAAGATTGGGAGGCTGGTGTTGGATTGTTCAGTGACCTCCACACCAGCGAGTTGCCCACTCAGACATCTGATCCAGGAGCTGGATGGCAAGACTCTTTCAAACAACAGATGGTCTGGTCCTCTTGGCAAGATGCTGGACTCTGCCCCGCAAGTTAAAACAAATCTCAAAACTTTGAAAAAATCACAGTTGGCCCTCCACTCGTTGAGCTTGCACATACTGTCATTAACGACCTGAGTACTGACCAGTACTATGGTTACATGATTTGCAGTGCCATCAAAACTGGGGTCATGCCTGATAGACTTGCTTGCCTGCAGATAGGTCCAGTCTCACATTCTAGGTGGCTCACAACGGCTCTCAGGTTCTGCAGAATTTGGGTCGCTCATCACAAACTGAAAGGGAACCAGCTTCACAACCTGAGACTTATTGTCCAAT
>NW_024732861.1:0-15628 GCF_018991925.1 Homarus americanus
GTGGCCTTTTGGGCGAGGAGTGCCATTTGTAAAGTGCCAGAACTATGTAGTAGGTACAACGGGTGCCTGGGAGAGCAAGGTACTTTGGTGAGAGAGAGGAAGAGACTGCGCTATGTTGGAGAGAGAGTGTGGTTTGTTGGAGAGAGAAAGTGGGAACGTGTGGTGTGATGGGGAAAGTGCGTAGTATGATGGAGAGAGTATGGGTGCGTTTGGGTGAGTTTGGAAGAGAGAGGAACGAAGGGAAGACGATGAAGAGAAGGTTGAGGCAAACATAATGTAAAAAGAGAGTTAGTAGGAGAGAGAGGAGGAGGGGAGGGGGAGGAGGAAGAAGAGAAGAGGAAGAGGAGGAGGAAATAGGTTGCACAAAAACAGGACTGGAAGAGAAGAAGGTTGGAGAAATTTGGGGAGAAGACAGGGCTAAAGGAGAAGAGAAGACTAGGGGAGAAGAGAGAACCGGGGAAGGGGAGAAGGCTTGAGAGAAGATAAAGCTGGTAAGAAGAAGAAGAGAGAGAGGGCGAGGAGAAGACTACGAAGAGGTTAAGGGTGAAAAGGGCTGGAGGAACTGTAAAGAGAGAGAGAGAGAGAGAGAGAGAGAGAGAGAGAGACGACCTGGGTTAAGGGATAAGGAAAGGAAGTGAGAGGGATAAGGGAAAGAAAGGGCTGAGTGAAGGGGAAACAGGGCAGTGGAAAAGGGGTAAAATGAGGAGTGAGAAAAGGGCTGCAGGAGAAAGTGAGGGCTGAGAAGAGGGGTTAGAGTAAGGGCTGGGAAAAGGGCTAGAGTGAGGATGGAGAGAGGGACAAGTCATATTTATAGAGAGGTTTTGGAGAGGGTTATGGAGAGTGCTGAGGAAGTAAGAGGGGCTAGTATTGAGGACTAGACTGATGGGGGAGAGGGGAGAGGGCTAGGGAGAGGGTTAGAGAGGAGGAGAGGGACTTCAGGGCGCTAGTGGTGGTGTATCATTGGCCAAAGGAATTTCCATCGTTCGTATCACGCCAAGTCAGCTTTTGTGTGTGTGTATGTGTGCTTGTTTATATATACAGAGCATTGACCTTCTAGAAGGAACCAAAAGCAAAAATCACTTACCTAGGTCACTCACTCACTCGCTCGCTCACTCACTCACAACTCACTCATACATCATGTGTGGTGTTAGTCCTTTCATGTTAACGTACCTAAAGGCTTAGTTCCTGTTTCCATTAAGTCCTATGTTAAACACTACTTCAAGGTGTCGCTGGGTCCGTCTGTCTAGCGCTCACCAAGGGAGAAAGAGAGGGAGAGAGAGAGAGAGAGAGAGAGAGAGAGAGAGAGAGAGAGAGAGAGAGTATATGACCCAAATATACGGAAAAGACTCCATAAAAAAAATATGAATATTATATATACATTTTAGGAAACCATTAACTGAAGCAAACAAAACTAATTGACAAGACGATTAACATTCACGATTTACTAGCAAGAAATATGTGTTGAAAATTACAGATTACACAGACATAAATAACTGTATGAACTGGGGACAAGTTTGAGAATGTTTTGTGAGGAAGAAAAGTACAAATTGGGGAAAAAACAGCTTTGATATGAATAAATTACTGGATAAACGTAAATGGGAAAAAACGCGTCTTTAACTAGGAAAAAATGAAAGAATGGAAGGAAATTAATGTAAATATAACGTGAATAACCAAGAATGAAGAATAGAAGGATATTATTAGATGTAAAATATGTATAACCAGGAAAGAAAAAAAAATAAAGAAAAAATAACAAAAAATAGTGAATAACCGACGGAGAAAAAATTAATGAATAAAAATTGAAGACAAAATATATATAAAAATAATAAAAAATAGCATATAAAATAAAATAAAATAAATACGAATATATATCAGAATAAATTGAAACAAACTGATGTGAAAATAGATATACGAGGAATTATTTTTAAATAAACCCGAGAAAAAAAAAGTTGTTCCATGAAACCTTTGAGAAAAATGAATTGATTTCCATAACTGCTAGTGGTACTATGGGAGTTCAGAACGTCATAGTGACACAAGTTAAAATTCAGAACTGATATTCACAAATAATTTAGATTTTTTTTTTAAGTTACACTCAGTCATTTCTCCTAAAATAACTATGCTGAGAGAGAGAGAGAAAAAAAAAGCTGGGTGTGTGTGTTGGTTGGGATGACGGATTGAACTAGCGACCCTCAGGTCATGAGACAAGAGCTGTACCCACTCGACCACCACACCTGAACTAACTAATCAACCTACACCTATCGTAGCCTATCTAACCTAACCTAACAGAAAATCTTACTTTACCAGAGAGTGGGACGGACACAAGTTGACATCACGGTCGTGTATGAACCAATCAGCGACCAGCTTTACCCACATACGAGTGGATCTTGTACGCAACAAGCCCGACTCAGGTTATAAAGCCAATAAAGAGTAACACTCAATTAGCACAGCTCCCTTCAGATGCCATTAAACCTCGACCTCATAGCTGTAGGAGGACCTATCGAACCAATGAAGTTTTTCGCTGTTGATCACTGTTTATCTTCCTCCCCTTCTCCCTCTGCTTGACTAAAGGAGTCACTCACCTACTTCCATGGTCAGTTGGTCACTCACACGTGTAGATAGTCCGGTCAGTGCGGTTTGTGAGGTACGCGGTCACTCATACGAGCCCTTGATCATGTTGGTATTGTCTACGGTCACTCACTCAGTCATTTATACTTCCCTTCTCGTTATTTATGTCCCTCCTCCTCTTCTTCCTCCTCCTCCTCTTCTTCCTCCTCTTCGTCCTCTTCTTCTTCCTCCTCCTCCTCTTCTTCATCTTCCTCCTCCTCAAACATGAGTTATGTGAGGATGTAAAGTCCTGGACACACACACACACACACACACACGCCACATTTTTCTCTAAAGTAATTATCATGATAAGTGTCAGGAAATAAGAAAAAATGTAAAAGAATAACAGATAAGAGAGTCACTAAAGATAACTCAGGTAAACAAGTGGAAGAAGAAGAATAGTTTAAATCGTTTATATTATTATTATTATTATTATTACTATTATTATTATTATTAAGAACGGTGACTTAACCCCTTGAGGATGATGACTTAACCCCTTCAGAACGATGACTTAACCCCTTCAGAACGATGAATTAATCTAGCACTTACTGGGTTAAGATAACATATTCATAGGATTAACACAGTCATCGCCCATGGATTAAGTTATCATACTCAATGGATTAAAATTATCCTTACTCATTGGACTATTCCACTGTACTCAGGGGTTGGCATCGTACTAAAGGGGTTTAGATACTTTATTTATCAGGCTATTTGAGTACAATGAAATAGTACTCTAGAGCTTAAGATATCGTACTCACTGGGATCGTCTACTGCACTCAGACGTCGGCGTCGTACCCAAAGACGTATGATTCTTCACTAACGGCGATATTGACGACGCCATCACACACAGTTATCTAGTCACACAAATCATTTATACGACGTAAATAGAAACGTAAAGGCGTTCTTTTACTCTATTGGTTCTTCTTCTGGTTCGTCTGTTTTATAGCTTTATTCTCATCTTTTTTCCCGTTTCTTCTTCTTTTTCATTTTTTATATTTTGTTTCTTCTTTTATTTCCTCCTCTTTTCTGTTCTGAGTTTAATTTGTCTTCTTCATTTATTCCTTCTTCTTTTTCTTCTTCTCTTCTTCTTTATTCCCTTGTGTTTTCTCCTTATTCATTATCATCACCTTCTTCTGCCTCCCCTGATTAGACGCACCAGATATAGTCACGGTCTAATGCTGTCCTTGGTGGAGATAGTAGGGGTGTTAGGTCAGGTCAGGTTAATGTTTACATTAGCGAGGAAAATTTCTTAACCCCTTTATGCACGGGAGTCTCTTTGAGCTGAATAAAATCATCATCTATCCCTAACCTAATCAAATATTAACAGTAACGTCCCAGTAGTGAAGGGGTTAACACATTACTTCACATCCATTACCTGTAAGTAGCTTCACCAGGTGGGGGGTCGGTAACCATTAGCAGAGGAAGCCAAGGTATAAATATATCACTGTAAATAGAACCATTAATCTTGGGAAGCAAATAAGAAGAATTAGAACTGTGCTAATTAATCACTTGTTAATATATTACAAGGTTTGTTATTGAGGAAATCGTGTAAGTAACTTTGTACCATTGGAGAACTGTAAGTATATCGTAAGACATTAGTAAAGTAACACTGTACCACTATAAGTATATCGTAAGGAAATCGTAAGTAACATTGTACCACCCGATCACGATACGTATTTAAAAGAAAATAACACCCAATAAATAACATCGAATACATTACTTCTACATCACTGTAATAATGTAAACACTAACACCGTAGCAATGATTCACTAAACAAATAAAGTGAAACGATGGAGAGAAAAAATTACAAATGACAAGATAAACATTAAATCCTTGTAAACATAATTAACGAAAATCCTAAAAGAAATCGTAAAAGAAAAATAGAGAATGAAGCGAATATAAAAATCTCAGATAAGGTTATAGAAGAGACATTAATCAGATATTGGTTATTGATACACAACACCTGAGTCGAAGAATGTTGATACATGTAAGATAAACAATAATGTAACCATGAAGTTAAACATAGATACTTGTTTACATAAATACATACACAAGAATGTATTATATGTACTTTAATTCAGGATAGGATACATATGCTCATACATATTACACACACACACACACACACACACATATATATATATATATATATATATATATATGCTGATAACCACAAGGAAAGAAGAAAACACGAAGCTCCCAAGCGCTTTCGTGTAATTCACATCTTCAGGGGTGAGTACAGACTAGTATGTACTCATCCCTGAAGATGTGAATTACACGAAAGCGCTTGGGAGCTTCGTGTTTTCTTCTTTCCTTGTGGTTATCAGCATATACCTAGATCACGCGCACCTACAGTGATTTACTTGCATATATATATATATATATATCTTGATAAAATCACACGGGAAAATGGAAACAACGGAGTACCTTAGCTTTCGTCTTTATTCAAGACATCAAGATTTATCTTATCCACGTTTTCATTGTGGATTTACATGAAATATATATATATATATATATATATATATATATATATATATATATATATATATATATATATATATATATATATATATATATATATATATATATATATATATGTATATATATATATATTGTTACGACCGTGTCGTATTTTTCTATTTTTTTTTATGTATCATGCTTCCATGTTCCATATTATTCCTGTAATGATGTGTTGTATTTACTATTATATAATCTAGTCACCTTACCCTGTGCTGTTAACGTTTTAACTGTTATTATTTGTTCAAACTCATTTTGTATTGTAACCAGTATTCTTTGTTCTCTAACGACCATCTGCATCGTTAAACGACCCACCGGCGGGTCGCGTGGCGGGAACCGACCTTATATATAGGACCCACCAACTGACGGAGTTAGTTCAGTCCTCTTGTCATACAGTCCACATCCTTTGAGTGACACTCGTCACCTGTTACTTGTACTTAATTTATTTTTATTCACTTTTAATTTACTTCACTTTTTTTGTTTGGTTACGCCTAGAACCTGGATATTTAAGTAAATTAAGAGACGGCGTAACAATATATATATATATATATATATATATATATATATATATATATATATATATATATATATATATATATATTATCTTTTCATTCATTTTTATTCATTCCCTCTTATTGATGTGTGTGTGTGTGTGTAAGTTTTTGGTATTTTTCTTTCATAACAAGGCCATAAATACACTTCTTGTTTATCCTTTTTGCTACACACACACACACACACACACACACACACACACACTACCAATACCTATCTGGACTAAGTATTTCCCGAAGCATAACTCGAACACACAACAGCTGCAAAGAAATGCGAACACCAATCGTCGCTCAAAATCATCAACCAGGAAGAACGAACAGCACTTGACATTGACCCCTCAACCAACAACACCCAGCAGTCTCCTTTACCAAGAATCTGTGGTGTTTCCTTACTGCTATAGTCAATCAGGCGCTGGTATGAACAGTCACTAGATGAACGGACGACTAAAATTTATACTTGAGCTGGTGGTGGTTTTGGTTAGGTTAGGTTAAGTTTGGGTAGGTTAGGTTAGATTTTATGGAACTAGGGAGGGGATCGAACCAGGTATTCAAGAATGTAATCGATAACCCCATCGCCACGTAACCCACAAGTGTACTCGCCTCAACTTGGATATGCTCAAGACACGGGTTATTCCACTGGTCGTCTGCGGAATGTGAAATGATCGTTTTTCTTGTGACTGAACCTTCAACTATCCGTTATCGGTGGTTGTAATTTACTCTGATGTTTGTGTCACTGCTATGGTACACGAATCTACACCCACCTAACCACATACCCATCCATCCACACACCCACGCAAGCCACCCACACACAACATGACAATTCCTCACGACACACAAAACGAAGGTATATTATCTTAGGTGTAGTTGAAAGACAATATTTCTCATTTATTCTGAAGTTATATAAACAATTTTTTTAACATAATCTTTAATAGTTTTTTCTTACCATTATATAACTTAACGCAGAATACATGTAATTATTAATATTATTTTTTCTTCTGCTAAATGGATTAAACATTCACATTTACATCTCTTCAGTATGAGTGGAATTCATTGTTTTCCAATTCCACTTTTATTTTATTTTTTAGCTTTTATTTAATCAGAAATGAACGAGAGGAACTTTTTTTTTTACGGTACTGGCTTTTAACCCATTGTTTTATTTGTTATTTTTTGTTGTTTCTGTTTCCTATAGCTTAGTTAACAGCTAGAGTTTTTATGTTTTTATGTTTTTGTTTTTAGCCTGTGTTATAAGAGAGAGAGAGAGAGAGAGAGAGAGAGAGAGAGAACTATCACTTTTAAACTCTCAACTAACTTTCCTGGAGTTCCTATTTAGGACTTGTCGTAACCATTACTTCCTGATGCTTATTCTAATCCACCTCTAAACCCTCACTGGATGCTCTTACATAGTTCACAATACACTTTACTCCCCAAATAATACAACAAATACTCTCACATACACACATTATAAGAATTATGTTACAATTTCAATATCTAGAATCCAAATCAATCACAGTGACTGCCAAGGACGTCATATAATCAATGTGCAATAATTCTTGAAGTGATGCATGAATAAAATATTACTACCAGAGTTTTACCTGCTGTTACCTGGTTACACCAAGGGGATAAAGTAACACAAAGTAACACAAATTAACTCTCACGGGGTAATAGTCAGAGTAATAGTCAGTTAGCTTTAAATTATGATGCCACAGCTTCCCAAGAGGGTGATAGTAACGTGTGAAATGTATACAACAAAAGCTTTCATTACTCACTGTATATTTTTTTACACTGTGGGAAATAAACTCTTCCTAGATCACTGCCACAACAGCGCTATCTACTGTATGTACAACTTTACCTTAATGATTTTGTTATTAATTAAAGATCACCTGAAGATTGGGTATTGCAGTTAAAATTTCACCTGATGATGAACCAACCTACACGTTATCTGGGGTTGGGTTAGGTTAGGTTAGGTTAGGTTAGAGCGTACCGAAGATACATGCACTTCCTATACTGAGGTGATGGAAGTACAGCGCTGGTGGGAGGTCTTAAGTGTCGTGTGGTAGTGTGTGTGTGTGTGTGTGTCTTTGTCTCACTCTTTTATCTCTCCCTCTGTTTATTTTCTCTCTCTCTCTCTCTTCCACTCTTTCCTTCTATCTCTCTCTTTCTTCTGTCCGTCTGCCTGTCTGTCTGTCTGTCTGTCTGTCTGTCTGTCTGTCCCGTCATGACCTACTAGTCAAGCATCACATTATGTAAAAATCCTGTCGCCTCTCCTACTGAACCACGAACCCTGAGATTCAGACTCATGAATCAGAAGCATTTATGGACAGAATAATGCATCTGGGTTTACTGCTTCGGGTTCACGGGTCTGAAAATCGGGTTTCGTGGACCAGCTGGATAGGCGACAAGGCCTCTGTGGGTGACTCAGAAAAAGCGTATCGACAGGTGTCCCAAACTATCTTTTGTACTGGAAGATTTATGCATTGGCGTTATGCAATTTTTGCCTTTATTGACATATGATTCATTCTAATAATTGGGTCATTGATTTCGTTCCTTTATTCTAACTAGAAACATCATCCATCCACCTGACATATGTAACACACACACATATGTAACGCACACACACATACGTAACACACACACACACACATTTAACACACACACACACATGTAACACACACACATACGTAACACACACACACATACGTAAAACACACATATGTAACACACACACATACGTAACACACACACACACACATGTAACACACACACATACGTAACACACACACACATACGTAAAACACACATATGTAACACACACACATACGTAACACACACACACACACACACACATGCGTAACATACACACATACGTAACACACACACATACGTAACACACACACACACATACGTAACACACACACATACGTAACACACACACACATGTAACACACACACATACGTAACACACACACATACGTAACACGATAAGAGATGTACTCAGGCACATATACCTGAGACTGTAACATTAATCATTTTTTAGGAAGGAACTTAATAACATAGCTCAGGTTCTCTCCTCTGTGGCTGAACGACTGTGTGTTCTTGTACTAGATTAGACATTATGGGTCCAGCTAACTACACAATTAGACAGGAATTGTGTGTGTGTGTGTTTACCTTGCGAATAAACAACCATAACTAATATATAAATCAATCTATTGACCTCTTGTTAAGCACTGCCTTCCTGGGTCACTCACCTGAGGGAGGAAGGAACTTGTGGTTAGAACTAAATGTGTTATTTTCATGTGAGGATTATGACGTAATACCTTTACTAAATCAATAACATTAGTAATAACGTTACACCTGTAATTTGACGATAATGATGAACATAATGATGGCATATTTTTTACTCTCTCGTTGATAATAACGATAAATTGTCATAATCTATTTAATAGTTAATGATAAGGCTAATTACATCATTATATTTTTTTATTTCGTACTATTTAGGCTACAGACATTATTTTTACATCAATACTGATAGCAAGAATAATGACACTTAGAAAAAAAATATTGTTGAGCAGCTAAAGCCAGCGTCGTTGTGTCCTAGTTGTGTAGGTCACCGCGGCAAACACCTCCCCTTCACCTCTGCTTCACCACGAGGTCGAAATCTTGTCTCTTTGTGTTGGGAGTCGAGACTTTTAGCAGCTGAGCCATGGCGTCTAGGCATCTCCAACCGTAATTAATGTACTGTTCTCCTTCAAGGCGTGGTCTCCTGTGGTCTCCTGTGGTCTGCTATCACGGGCAGTTTATATCCCGGATATTTCGCTGCCCTCCACCAAGCACTTGCCTCTCCTGTCGACTCTATCATGCTGTCACTGGATCTTGCCACACTGTCATGCCCGTTCATCTCAGTTATTCACGGTTAGTCTTTGGCCATCTATCCTACCGACCTGTCCAGACCCTCTCACCACACACTCCTTCAATTCACCCACCACTCCCATCCTAATCTCATATATCCTTCAAACCTCCTTCCTTCCTTCCTTCCTTAATCTATCCCCTGTTAAGGCTACTACGTGGATTAACAGGGTCCATCCTTAGCTTGTTCCGCCTCGCTTCCTGAACGTCTTCCCTGTACTAGTCTTGTTTCAGTGTATTTTGACCCAAGTTTGTTTTTAGTTTTCCCTCAGCAGCTAACCATCTTACGAGTGTTTATTTTTGTTACCTTACCACCTACAGGAACGATAAAATATCTGTTTTTAATCCGTCTGTATGTTTGTATATCCCCACGGACACTACAGGAAAAATCATGCGTACATTTTGGCACCAGTATCGCCGTTAAGAGAGCCAACACCCAGTTGAATATGTAAGTCACTAAACTACATAATTTCTCAATATGTTCTTTCAGGTTCTCTAGCAAAAACTACTCATTAACATATCTTCATCTACATACATACCTATTCCCCTTAACTTTCACAAGACCATTAAAACACTTCAATATTTTTCTTTGTCAATAATCCAATTGTTATTTACAATCTTTCATGATAAAAAATACTGGAAACTAATTCATATATGGTAGAATTTAATCTGTTTTTTATGTTATTTAAAACAATCTTATTCCCCGTCTGCTCTGTCTTCCCCAGATTACTATGGCCATACTCAGTCAATGAACAACAAAATAGCAAAATGTTCCCCCACCATAAAAAAAGAGTTTTTCTCAACGAATATTGCAAGTGGTTAACAGCTTAGGAAATTCTACTACCACTGATGCAGCCCGGCACACTGTGTGGTAGGGGGCGGGTGGGGGAGGGGGGAAGAGTGGTTGGTGGGAGAGGTGGGTGGTGGTGGGGGTGTATTAGTAGTTGGAGGAATACAAATTTTAGAAACAAGAGAGAGGGAGGGAAGTATGAAAGGAAGCAAGGGTCGTAGGCAGCATGAGAGGGGAATAGAGATGTAGGAGGCATAGGAAAAAGAAAACGGAGTTACTTGTTAAGGGAAAACTATGTTATTACCGACCGAAGACTTAGACTGAAATGGAAAATATTACGATTTTCATCTTAATCTGATAATTTTCTTTGTTTATTCTTGTGTCTTTACTTAATACATCTATAAAAATACTGTAGAGTTTAAGTGAGTGTTTTTCTGTCACACACACACACACACTCTACCACTACCCTCTGCCTCACACACGGGCACAATTTATATTCAAATGAGACCGGTAAAATGAAGAGAGCTGAGGGCGTATGACTGGCTTATGAATCAGTTGTCAGCGAGAGATGGGGAAGCACGATACCTCCTCCTCTCCCACCCTTTCCATCCTGTTCCATCCTGCCTCCTGTGGGTACATGATCCATCAGGTTTAAACGCGTGTGTCGGCAGGTAACAGACAATCACAGCTCCATGACATTAAAAGAGATGATGCTGACTTTATGTATACAGTTTAAGACACATATACTACCACGAGACTTGAAAACATGCACTCGCGTTACTCCCTCTTCTTAGTTCTGTAGCGATTATATGTACGATTCTCTCTCTCTCTCTCTCTCTCTCTCTCTCTCTCTCTCTAGGAATACTATCGACTAGAACTTATTTTCTTATCTTTATGAAACTCGTAAATAAAATATAGTTTATTTAGAATGACAAAATGGACTGGCTTATAATTTTTATTATTATTATCTAAACAAAACTTACAGAAAATAATAATAAGAAAATAATGAAACTTTTCCTTCAACTAGTTAATTTATCTTACAATTACCTGGGTGCTTAAGCGGGTAATTCTGAGCAGTAATAAAAGGCGTAACGAGACCTTCATGTTCACTAATTACCGAGAACATAACTTATTTTTACGAAGACTCTAATTGTCTCGCTGTCTCTGAAGACTTCGTTACCACTTACCTTATTGGGGTCATAAATCTTCGTTTTTTTTATGGCTAACTATAAATATTGAGTAATGTATAAATGTCTATGTCTTACACCTGTCTCTCTTTGTGTGTCTCTGTATGTGTGTCTGTGTCTGTCTGTCTGTCTTTTTGTCTGTCTGTCTGTCTGTCTGTCTGTCTGTCTGTCTGTCTGTCTGTCTGTCTGTCTCTCTTTCTCATATCGTTAATCCCTTTATATCCCTGGATTAGCTTAATCTCTCTCAGCTTCCCGTTAACAGTAAAAATTCGAGTCATAACCTAAATGTTTATCCTGACTCCGTTAACTGTTTTGTAATCGAGGGAACAGAGACTCCCTTCTAGGTAATCATTTCAACAGCAACACAACGGTAACACAAGTGAAGGTAGTTATTGAGTCATAGGTAGGTTAAGGACCGTACATATCATGGAGGATTCCTGGCGCGTTGGGAAGCTCCTGTCCACCAATTCCAGGATTATCTCGCCATTTCCTGGATTATATCGCCAATTCCAGGATTATCTCGCCAATCGCCTGGAATCCAGACCCTGCAGACTCCATTCCCAAGCCAGACAAGGTTCATTGGAGACATTTCGTGTTTATAACTACCAAATGAGCAATATATCCCTTCATTAAACAGTTTTATAAGTATTTCTTAAGGGATCAGCTTAAGCTTTAACTCCTAGAAAAGTATAGAAAGCTTGAGAAAATGGACTAGATCATAATTAAGCTCCCATGTCTTTAGGGATCAGCTTAAGCTTTAACTCCCTGAAAAAATATAAAAAAAATAGACAAAATGGACTGGATTATAATTAAGCTCCCATGTCTTTAGGGATCAGCTTAAGCTTTAACT
Source organism: Homarus americanus (assembly GCF_018991925.1). NCBI lineage: Eukaryota > Metazoa > Arthropoda > Malacostraca > Decapoda > Nephropidae > Homarus > Homarus americanus. The sequence continues at coordinate 12,400 of NW_024732861.1, forward strand.
CCTAGAAAAGTATATAAAGCTTAACAAAATGGACTGGATCATAATTTAGCTGCCATGACCACCCGAGTAAGTAATGTTACGGTAGATAAACTCAATACTGTACTTGGAAACATCGATATGAGTGGACGATTATGAATGGACTCGGTCTTCCGTTACTCACGGTTCCAGGGAGAGCTAAGAGGAGCATTCATGTAGCGTGAGGTCCCTGGTGTAACGTGAGGGTCCTGATGCAATGTGAGGACCCTGATGTAACGTGAGGTCCCTGCCCAGGTGTGTGACGTGACCCTGGTGTAACGTGAGGGCCCAGGTGTAACGTGAGGGCCCTGATGTAACGTGACGGCCCTGGTGTAACGTGAGGACCCTGATGTAACGTGAGTGCCCTGATGTAACGTGAGGGCCTTGGTGTAACGTGAGGGTCCTGATGTAACGTGAGGGCCCTGATGTAACGTGAGGGCCCTGGTGTAACGTGAGGGCCCTGATGTAACGTGAGGGCACTGGTGTAACGTGAGGGCACTGATGTAACGTGAGGGCCCTGATGTAACGTGAGGGCCCTGATGTAACGTGAGAGCACTGATGTAACGTGAGGCCCCTGATGTAACGTGAGGGCACTGATGTAGCGTGAGGGCCCTGATGTAACGTGAGGACCCTGGTGTAACGTGAGGGCCCTGATGTAGCGTGAGGGCCCTGGTGTAACGTGAGGACCCTGATGTAACGTGAGGGCTATGGTGTAATGTGAGGGCCCTGATGTAGCGTGAGGGCCCTGATGTAACGTGAGGACCCTGATGTAACGTGAGGGCCATGGTATAACGTGAGGGCCATGGTGTAACGTGAGGGCCCTGGTGTAACGTGAGGGCCCTGATGTAGCGTGAGGGCCCTGGTGTAACGTGAGGGCCCTGATGTAGCGTGAGGGCCCTGATGTAACGTGAGGACCCTGATGTAACGTGAGGATAAACAAAAATATAGACGATAAACTAATGATACCAAGCTAAATTAATCTAATCTTAACGTCATCTAACTTAATTTAGGTAAAGTTTGGTTACGTTGAGATAGCTAAAAACGGCTTCAGTGGAATCAAGTCAGCTTGATCGTATAATACACATTATGTATACTTGAATATACATGACATGAAATGACATGACATGACATGACATTACATACGAATTACCAAAAAGTTATCTTTATTTTACAAAGGTGTCCTCAGCTACACATCCACAGTCAGCACTACACAGTCAGCTAAACTAGGAAGCTAATCGACAGCTGACAAGAGACACTTAACACTCGACACTCGACAGCATTAACGATAAGACATCAGCTTTTAACAGTGAACACGTTGTAATGTGATGATATAATGTGAAAAGGAGAGAGAGAGAGAGAGAGAGAGAGAAGACATGAATAGACAGCAGAGAGATACAGAAAAAAATAGATAAAATAAGACAGATAGAAAGACACAGACAGACATATACCACATCACAGTCACCACCCACACCCCCTCCCCTCCACCACCCACACCCCATCCCCTCCCCACACCCCCCATCCACACCCCCCTCCCCTACCCCACACCCTCCCCCTCCACCACCCACACCCTCCCCGCACCCCACAACCCCCTCCCCCTCCCCCACCCCACACCCCCACCACCCACACCCCCTCCCCCTCCCCCACCCCACACCCTCCCCCTCCACCACCCCACACACACCCTCCACCACCCACACCCCCTCCCCCATCCACACCCCTCCTCCCCACCCCACACACCCTCCCCCTCCACCACCCACACCCTCCCTCCCCATCCACACCCCCTCCTCCCTACCCCACACCTCCACCACCCACACCCCTCCCCCCACCCCACACCCCCCCACCCCACACTCCCCCTCCCTCCCCCCACCCCACACCCTCGCCCACCACCCACACTCTCTCACCCCACAATCACCCTCCTCCCCCCACCCACCCTACACCACAGCTCTATACACAGAGGGGCACCCACTAATCAAATCTCAGCCTCTGATTATTTTTCATATTCCCCTAAGATCAAATTTCCCCAACGCCTAATAACAACGAAGGAGGGGGGGAGAGTGGCGTTCTTGTTGTTCTTCGTGTTCTTGTTCTTCGTGTTCTTGTTCTTCGTGTTCTTCTCATCCACTAATACCATCTCAACCTGTCTATAGTTGTTTATTTCAAGGAAGAATAAAATAATTTCTCTGGACTAAAATGTTATGGAAAAGTTGACCCTGAAGAGTCACAGAAATGAATAGGTCAAAGGTTGTTTAGCTAGATATTTTTTCATCGTATTTTTTTTCTAAAATTTTACGTGTTTTGATTCAATTTATATTTTTGTTATCAGTATTTTCGTAATTATTTTATTTTTTATCGTTATCTTTCTTCGTTCTTTGTTTCGATTTTTCCTTTTAATTATTTGTTTATTTTCCTCTCTCTCTCTCTCTCTCTCTCAAGTACCAAAATATTTCTATAATCTGTCTATTCCTCATTTCTCTCTTTTCCTACAAATTTGTTAGGAAGTTGTTACAGTCAATTGATTTATTTAATTCTCTCACTCACTCTTTCTCTCTCTCACTCACTCTCTTTCTCTGACTCACTCTCTTTCTCTCACTCACCTCTTTCTCTGACTCACTCTCTCTATGAATACTTGACTAAGCAGGACTCAATGTACCAGGACTTCACGAAAGTATACTATAGAAAGTTTACCAGAACATCACAACTACAGGTGAACTCAATGTACACTTTCAAGTACTCATTCGTTCGTATAAACTAAGAACAATAAAAACCCAACCTTAGTACAGTAATTATCACCCACGAGGTGTACATTAACACACAAATTACACTTCATTGTACTTTACTATGTACTAATTGAACCTTACTAGTCTCTATTACCTCTTATGATTATTCACCGACTCAATTACCTTCACTAGATTAACTGTATGACTCATTATTGCGTAGTTGGATCAGTCATAGTTACGAGTTATTGTTACGTTCAAGTCACTATTGGGTGTTGAGTCACTGTCTTTATTCAGGTTTGTTTGTTTTTGTTGGGGATGAGTAATATTTTATAGATATTTACTCATGATTCACGATCTTTTGTAGTGAGGATGAGTAAGATTCACCCATCACAACACAGTATAGTGAGGAAGAGAATATCCTTTGAGACGAGAAATACTCATTATTGGATCAGCTTATCTTTCTCACTGTTGAATATTAAATAATAATAAATTAATTGTTA